>NW_025780576.1:0-48304 GCF_021130785.1 Homalodisca vitripennis | reverse complement strand
GTCCAGGGTGAAATCTTTTATAGAACCGAATGTTGTGCAGCAAAAATCTGTCACAAAAACCAAGTTTTGATATGTCTCACTACATAAACCCAAAAACCATCAACAAGGGGGTTGGCCTTAAATCTGCACAGGTAAAGGATGTTGCCAGGACTTCTCGCAAAGCACTTTGGACAAGACTGGGAGAAGCCACCAGATGCTAAAATATTGATCGCGATTTGGAAAACGAAGAAGCTGAAGGTCACAACAATGAAGAAGATGAAAACATCATTGTTGATGATGAGGAAATACAGAAATAGTGTGATAATAAAATGATAAAGACTGTGTTTACTTTAGAAAAAAAAACGTTTAAATTATTTTACGAGAATTTGAAAATTTTTTAAATAATTCAAACCAAATATTTTTACTTTAGATTTGTTTTATTAAGCCTATACCTAATTAAATTAATGTAAGCAAAGTAAACTTTACCGTTAGTAAAGTAAGTTTTTACAGCTTATCCCCTTTGCAGTCTTAGATTATTTTGGTATCAAATCCCACCAAGTCCCAACCTTAGAATCAAAATCCGCCAGATCCAAAATATTTTTCTAAATTTTTATGAAACTATTGTAGGGATTTTGATAATACATTGTCACTATATAAAAGTAAATATTATGTAATTTTTTGTAAAGAAATTGGTTAGTTCTTATGATTAGTCTGTTTGTGGCAGTTTTCTCCACTTTTCCGAAAATTTGGTGAGATGGACTTGGGCGGGTTTTGATTCTAGGCACCTCATGTCTCTGTGACCTATGTCACAGAGCGGTAGCCCGGCGAGGTTATTAACAGGTGTAGGCCTGCAAACAAGTCTTCCCGCAGGCCGCAGTGGAATAAATCAACTTGTGTTCGAGCATTAAGGATCCTCAAGGAAATTGCACATATTTTCAATAATTTCTTCTCTAATGTTGCTGAAAACATCCGGGACAATAACGGCTAATTCACGTCCATCCTTCAGCAGAGGATGTTTTTCACATATTGAACAAGTCCGAAGTTCTTTATTTTTGTTATTTCTTTGAAATCTAGGAGTTTTTACCACCTATAAACACAATTCTTCACGATGGAAGGATTGTGAAGGAAACAGGATTTTCCGGACATTTGCCATCGTTCAGTGAAACAAAAAATCAGTAACACTACGTTTCGAGATCTGCAATCTGATCTCTTCTTCAGGTAAGTAACTAACCTAATACATAATTACAAACTAGGTTAAAATAATTATTTATTACTGGTTTTTTTGGTTCACTGAGCGATGGGCAAATGTCCGGGAATATCCTGTTTCTTTCACAATCCTTCCATCGTCAAAAATAAACTTTTAAACAAAGAATTGATTCTCGGTACGGACCTGGAACCAGTAAAAAAATCAAAGACCTTGAGAGCTTGCATCTTAAGTTAACAAACACACTAATCATTTAATTTTTCTGCATAAATGTAAGGTTGAAAACCTTATGCCGATAGGGTTCATTCTAAAAACCCCTTTTCACACTAGGAAAGCCAGTAGGCCTAAAATTTTGTCTTCTGCTTCTAAATCTTTACTCAAAGAAAGAATTGCGTGTGATCATCGTGAAAAATACCTCCTCCAAAATAGCATTGAGTGTTAAAAACTGAATTAAAAACCTGATCAGTACAGAATTCAACAACGTTCTCGAAAGCATCAAAAATAGATGTAAAAAGTTTCTAACATAGACAAGAAAGAGAAAATCTCCAAACTGGAAAAACATTAGGCCCAAACAATATAATTTGCCTCACTGAACGATGGCAAATGTCCGGAAAATCCTGTTTCCTTCACTATCAACACAGTTTATCAAAGAATTTGCTAGCGTGCTAGCTCCTTTAAACCTTCCTTGCACCTTTAGACGGAGTTTTCCCAAAGGATTTGAAAGTAAATAAAACGATTCGTTTACGTAAAAAATCTACTATGAATTCAGGTTTAAACTCATTCAAACGTATTTATATTATACTAGTTTTCTCTCAAATTTTTGAAAAGCTCATTTTCAATATGCTTGTTGATTTTTTGTATAAAAAGTGTACTGTCCCCATGTCAGTTTGGTTTTCGATGATGTTTTAATACATCGAATTCTACTGCCCATGCTTTGATGAGGATCCTTACTTCTCTTGATTCTGCCGATCACACATTTGGTCTTTTTTGCGATCCCAGTAAAGTTTTCGACGTTGTCGACCATTCAAATCCCTTGAATAAACTAGAAAGGCATGGAGTTCGGAATAGCTTGCTAAGGTTTAAAAAAAATCTTATTTGAGGTAGCGGATTTTAGTATTTTCAAAACCAAAGTAATAAAAAGACACGTGTGTCTGATGTTTTATTCCTTAAAACAGGTGTGCCTCAGGATTCAATTCTGGGACCCCTCTTGTTTTTAATATATATTAATGATTTACCCATTGTGTTTTGTTTTGACATTGTAATGATCCAATCGCCTTGACTCTTTTTGCTGACGAACACCTGTGTGGTACTTGGTCACAATGATTTCGAAGAACTAGTGCAATCTTTTGACTCACTATCTGAAGACTTGAGTAATTGATTCTCTACAAATCAACTCTTCTTCTTGTATATCTTTATTTAATTTAGACATGTTCTCAAGGTTATAAATAAGCTATCAACACCATGCATAACAGTTACAGAAATATTTCTGTCCAACAAATAATTAAACCGATTCCTAAAGTATCCTCAAGCTTAGCAAAGAAATGATAACTTTCTCGTGATTATTCCGCAAACATGGCACCACATTTAGGTTAATTTCTGTTCAGAACAAAGTTTAAACCCAACCCCTTCCCTTTAGACGCGTTCTGGAAAGGAGCTACATAAATTTAGAATGCTCACACTTTTCACAATGAAGTGTGTTTTGAACAGTTAGGACAGTTTTTTATTGGTCTAGCAAAGTCCTTTTTTATTTTTTTGTATGTCCCTTGATGTTTATAATTTTGTTCTCTTAGAGCATTGCTTCCCTATATTTAAAACGTATTACTTGCTCTTGTTGCATTCCTAATTTATCAAACATTTTGAAAAACGTTTGCTAAATTACCCACAGTTCTCACTCATATCATATCCTATTCATATTCTCATTAATCCTAAAAATCCATATTTTGTAATATAATATAAACTTCGCCCAGTGTATCAAATATTGTGTGGTTGCTCATGAGCAAATCTTTGTAATTTAATGTTTATTTTGTCGTCTAATTTTTTGTCGTTTGGCTACGTAATGTTGCATGCCAGTGATAAAATGTTTTATGAACTTGATGCTTCATTAATGTACATTCAACATCAAATTAACACTTTTCTTGGTACGTATCAGGCTTAACACAATTAAAAAGAGTTTGTGAATAACGTTTTTATGGAACAGAAAATTTTATTTTGCTCGATAACCAAAAAAAGTATACAAAGAAATACAAAAGCGGGCCCTATAATGCTAACGTCAAAACATTTAAGTTTTCGAAATGCCATGCTTCAATGTCTGATAATGACAAACGTCTGACTAAACTTTCACTTTAGTTTTTATTCGAATTTGCAATTTTAAAAACTCCATTTTCTCTCATAACTCAATTTAGACAATGGATCTAAGTTTATCACTCTAATTTCTGTACAACAAATTTTTTATTCTAGCTAACTGTTATCCAGAGTTATATTATATTCAATTTCCTAATTGATTCTAACCAACTATATGAATAAATCCTTTCTATTTAAACTTTTCTCATTCTTTCCTAACAGTTGCTCTAAATTTGTAAAACCGGGGACTCACATTTAATTAAACACATTTCTAAGTACCTTTAAAAAAGTAATGCCATTTCATTCTCATTGCCAACAAAGTAAACAGCCTCCTAAATTAGTAACATCGTTTTTTGTTGTCAATTGTTAAACTATACAGCCCTTTAAGGTAACTTCCCAGGAGACAAAAAGTACTACAAAACTTTTGATAACTCTACGAGAAATTACTGAATTTAATGCAGAAAATGTAACCAGTTTCTGTAATTAGGCACAGATTAAAACTGCTGAAGATAAAATGTGAATTTTTCCAATATTATACATGTACTAAGTTACAGTCTCAGCAAGAAACATAATTACATGTAATTTAAGAACACTTACACGTTTTTAGAATATTATTGCTTAAGGAAGTTAAATGTCTTTTATAAATGGCAAACGTAGCATTTCTCTTGTCATTTTTTACTTATATACTGTAGAAAATGTTATACCCTCATTTTCAAAACTGTTTTGTGGTTTCTGTTACAAAATGGCCTAAAACTCTGTTTCAACTCCTTACCACTTCTAGTGGAACACAATTATTTATGTTTTCCGTATCTTAAAATATGGTATCTTGAAGGCCGATAACAATTTTTAAACAATCGAAACCAATTGTTCAGCTTTGATTCTATAGAATTAAAACTTCCATCACTGCACGTCGAATCAGGCTGCACAACGCAAAATAATTAATTTCTAAAATATTATACAAGTTAACCACACATCTGATTATACATTCAACAGTCACCACTCGGTTGACCTCTCACATTTTAAAATTAATTTTAATAAGAACATTTGATTCACGAATAATCAAACACAGGGCAAATTGCAGGTTATCAGTTCAGAAGTGCATGTAATGTTATCTACAAAGCAGACAGTAATTCCCACAGTATTACGAATCCGAGGATATCTCCCAAAACTCAGATTTCAGTTAACTGGTATTTCCCATGAACAGGGAAAAACAGAATTAACAGATTTGTACGTTTATTTATATTCTTGTTTACTTATGATTATATAAAGTTGAAGAAAATCTAGCCCATTTATTCTACGCAAAGAAGATATTCATTGATGTTTTGTTGAAATATTGAGTAGACAGGTTTCAAATTATTTAAGTAAAGTCAAGTAATACCTTATTTTTTAACCCCACGCACAGTTAGGGCTAAGAAGACCTCTCTAACGTTTAACCTGGGGACCAACGGCAAAGGTGACTTCCGAACCACTACCAACGGCCGGGCAGGCGAGCTGCTTGCAAGGACAGGAGTGTTTGTGTAGAAGGGAGAGATATAACTTATTTATAAGCTGTAAATATTTGAAATAATGATCTCCAGCCGTTTTTATTTGGCCATGAAACAAAATGTGTAAATGTTCTATTTTAAATACTCATAGTTTTACGTAGAATGACAAAAACTTCCCATTCTCTGTATCTAGGGATTTTATCGTACAGTAAAGAGCGATGTATCTAACATAAAATAATTTTTGAAACCCAAAATCGAATGCGATTTTATATGAAAGCAGGGTTTTATCTGGGAATGAGAAATTTTGAGATGCAACAATTCTACTCTGAACAATTTATAAATTCACAATTAAATCACATATTTAGCTATCATATATACGAACGTTAACAATTTATCCACATTTTCTACTAAAGCAAATGCTACATGCTTTCAACTCCATGATAACTTCCTTAACTAACATATCATGTTTGATTAGTACACATTGTAGGAGCCACTGTATCGTTTCATACTAAACTCGGTAACTTTAATTGCATATAGACTTACCATTGCATATGACATCTAGACACTATTAAGTGTTAGATTCTAAATTTAGGTATTTTAATTAATTATTTATCTATTATTCAATCCCAAGAATACTCAATATGAAATCAGGGGTGTAGTCAGGAAAGATGGGGAAGGGGAGATTTTGTACTCCGAACACTTTCATTTTCTGCTTTGCATTCTTGATGGAAATGAGTAGGCTTTAATACAAAAGACATATTTTATTCTTCTACATTTAATTTATTTCAAAAGCGCTTTCGCCGGTTAAGGTATCATCAGTTAGATATTGTTTGTAGAAAAAACATATGTATAAAATAGAATAAAATTTAAAACTATTTGTAAAGACCAAAAACTAATAAATTATAAAAGGATTATGTAGAAAAATATGTTTTGCAATTCATAATTTTGGAATGGATTTCTTCTTTTACCAATAGTAGAAAAATGTCACTGAAATTTACGGAAGGTTGGGAAATACAATTATCTTTTAAAACCGTCATACATGCACTTTCAATTTTATTTCTTTTTGCCCAGGAAGATTCTTTAAAAACTACACTTGATGATTCAAACTTTATATATCGATTTTCCTTTATAGCATGTTCAACTAATTTAGATTTTTAAATGTTTTCTTTTTTATAATTGTAAATATGTTCTTTTAGCCTCGTTTCCACAGGTCTTGATGTTTGGCCCGATATACGTCTTTCGCATCCACAGTCAATTTTATATATTACATTCTTGGTTTGCTGTTGTTGGGTTTTTGGTTTTAATTTTGATAAGTAGCTTATTAGATTATTTTGTGACTTAAAAACAGTACGGATGTTACATTTATAATTTATCTTATGAATTTTTTCTGATGTTGCTTTTGCATAAGGAATAGTTACAGTAGTGAGATAATTAATTAGGATTGTCTATTTTGTTAATTTGCCTGTAACTTTTGTCGATTGTCTGAATATTTTGTCGATTCACAATTAAATCATTTTATAGTTATCAATATACGAAACTTGTGATCTCGGCGATAACAAATTATCCACAAAGGTTAAGCTCTTCGAGTGCTTCCTTAACCAACATATCGCCTACCAAAATGTTTTCCTGATTATGCTACTGAAAATGATTGTATTTGCGAATACAATTGGTTACCTCTGTTTCATATATCTTCAGCTGGTAGCTCCACGCCAACATCTGTATCGGGTAGGGTACGATAAGCGGACCCGGTTTTTTATATCGAAGAATGTAATCATCGATACCTAATATTCGCAACTCAAATCCTAGACTATCAAACGATATAAAATTATCTATACTCCTCAATAACAATCATATTATGTGTTAAATTAAAATATGAATTTAATATTTACAGTGATCAAGCAAATTATTACAACCAAAATTAGGAAAACTGAAAACGACCATATTTTCTCCTCTCACAGTTACACTACTTGTTTTCCACAAATTTCACGTAATGGGCTTTTCGGTATGAGTCCAACATGTTGAAGCCACGAAAAATATCTCTTATCATCTGTCAAAGCAATGTTGTGTAGTTTTCTAAAATTGACTGCCATTTTAATAATCAAATGTTAATTATGTAAAATTTAAATATTACCTTACGTGTACTATTTGAAAGTGTTTACAGCTGTTGATATAGATTATTTAAGTGAATTGTTCAAAATAATTAATCACTACAGATTGATTACATCGATAGTAATGATTAAGAAATATCGTTTGCCAATTTCGATATAAAAAACTGGGTCCGCTTATCGTACCCTACTCTCTGTATCCTCCAAAATTGCGAACAGTCTGTTAATTGCTTCTCTATAGTCTACAGAAAGTAAAACAGAACGTAGTTCGGCTTATAGGAACTAACTCTATCAAAGGATTGGCATTTTACCCAGTTGTGTTTACAGAAGAGCGATTAAGGCCAAAGGTTAGAGAGGGGTCGGTGAACTCGTAGTTGCCACATCCACGCAGCTCTCACATCCCACTTCTACCATCTTTGTGTTTTCTTCTTCGTTTCCCACGTTACTCTTTAGTGTAGCGCTAAAGCCTTATGAGTTAACAAAATAGACAAATCAATGCCGATAACTATGGATCCTTCTGAGGATAATTTGTTATAACTTATAACAAATTATAAGTTTACAAGTCTTGACAAGTACTATGGTCTGCTCTATCTCCAAAATATCAACTTTGTTTAAAATTATATGGAAAGATTGTATCTTTGTAGATTATTAATAGCGTAAACTATCATCATATTAATAGGCTACATATTATTTAGAGTGATCTCTTTAAAGGTTAATAAGTTTAAATTTCAAAATAACACAAATTTCATGTATATAAATGCATTTTTTAACAAATGGTACAGTTCAAAATGTGTAAACCTTTTGGGACACTCTGTACTAATTTAATAAACAACTTGTATAAAGATGATTTATTTAACGGAGTGATCAATGGTCTAAAGCTGATAATAATTGTAAACATTTAACTTATATTTTATGTGTGTGAAATGCTTTTGTCTTGTGTGGGGACTAGTGTAGATATGTAATTGGGCATTGAATAGATGCTTGTATTTTTACATGTTTGGAATACTTCAAGGCAAATATATACCCACATTTTTTTAATATTTTCAAAAACCAAAAATTGTAAAAATTAATTAATTTTTGGAACAATTTAAAGGTGCAATGATATAAATGTTTTTAATGGTAAACACTATAGTAATAAACAATTTTTGTACATAGGTACCTACAGGCATATGTAACACAAAACTTACTTCAAAGCTGAAATATAGGTACTTTAAAATCAAAATAACAAGTTTTGAAAAACATCTCGGAAAAAAGAGTACTTCAAAACTTATATTTACAAGTTTCCAGCGCCATTTTGTGCCTCTTTGTCCAGCCCATGGTATTTAGTCTTCCTTTTCAATTTGTCTTTTCTTCACTCTAGCTTCTTTAATAACTTACTAGGTTTTGCAGCTTATTAAACTTTTATTGCATCAATTTTACGAAATTTATTTTGATTACTTTTTCCTGCTCCTACACCCATGTTTCCAAAAACTTTTAACTTGACCATTGGACCATCAAAATAACGTAACTAAATAAATGTTTATTACTACATCGAATGCTCTACATTTCAGAGCATTGTATTCTACAAACACTCTTAGGGAATTTCAGATTTAGACTTTTGTTTGGATTTCGTATCCTTTCATGACATTTTTGTAAACATTCATCCTTTGAGAGGTCTTTGAATATTTGTTTAATGTGAGTACAAAAGAGTACAGAGTACAAAATATGTTGATTAGTAGTGTTACAGTGCACTATAAGTAAACACGTTGCAGCGGTGGTCTATTTGACCACTTCCAAACTCCATTGTGTATTTTTGTATACAACAATATTATTTCTAGAACTAGTGACGATATAGATAACAAACGTTGAACATAGATTGTGATAACGAAGAGGAGATTTAAAAAAACTAACGGTGTGATTTGCTTTCATACTGACGTAATGGTGTCTGTTGAAAATTTTCTCAATTGAAAGTGAAATAACACAAAATACAATACTGTTACAAAAAACTTACAAGATACCGAATATTTTGAGTTTTTTATTCCAATTCCAACAGTACTACTTTCAACGAAATCCGGCAACGCATAAACGAGCAAGACCATTTCAAAGGTTTGCTTCCACAAGCCGGGATAACAAACAGTTGAAAGACATCAGCTGTTTTGACACATTTGTTGCTCCCGGCTTTGGGTAACTAGCCTATGTCTTTCTCCACTATATCGGCGGAATTGTCTGTAAATCTATTTGTAACACGTTCTGAAAATACTCCTTGGGCGCTTAGAGGAAGGACTGGTCCGATTTCATTTCCTGCAGTGTTATTAGCACATAAAATATAAACAACAAAATCTACTCGAGGGAAGCAGGACCAGTGGCGTAGCTACTTTGGGTGGCACCCGGTGCGGAAGTTGGTGGTGTCACCTTATCGAAAGTAAAAAGCAATAAATTTTATATGATAAAGGTCGTGGATCATTTATTATTTATGATATCACTAACCAAACATAACACAGTTATGAAACAAATGAGAAATGTTGCAACTGAAACGTCAAAGATCGCGAGTATGGGACGGGGAATCCCCCACGGCAGCGTCAGGCTCTTTTGCGGGAATCCCCGAATTATACATAGAGCTGAGCTAGTGTTAGTGGAGGAATCCCCGAAAAAGAAATTTTGTGCTGCGATTTTCTTGTACATTGATCTTAAAGTTGAGAAGACCGGGTGGGTGTCACCCCAAAAAAGCTGACACCCGGTGCGGCCCGCCCCCGCCCCCCCCCCCCTTTGCTACGCCACTGAGCTCCTATATCGTTCCATTCGCTCCTGGGCTCAGTAATTGTAATTATATATAGACATGCCATTGCTTATGACTTCTAGACAATACAGCATTCTTAGTGTAAGATTCTAAATTGAGGTTTTAAAGTGAGATATCCGTTAATAATTTCAATACCCCAGAATACTTAATATGAAATCAATCACGAGTGTAGCCAGGACTGTTGAGGAAGTGGAGATGTAATAATTCTATTCTGAATATTTTGTAAATTCGCAATTCAAAATATCAATATACGAAACTTGCAATCTGAGCGTCAACAATTTGTCCACAAACTCTGGTAAAAATATGCTATATTTTTTAAACTCTTCGATCGCTTCTTTAATTAACATATCGCATCCACAAATGTTTTTCTGATTACCCTATTCAACATGATTGTATCTGTGGATACAATTGGATAACACTGTCTCATTTATCTTCTTCAGCTCAAAGCTAGATTTTCCGAGAACGGGAGCAGTCTATTTTCCCTCGTTTATTTCCTCCTCTACAGTCTATAGCCAGTCTCCGATTCTCCGAATGTTGGCATTCTAGTTAACGATTATTTAAAAAAAAAATGCTACTGATAGTAAAGGTAACTAAATTATGTAAGGAAACAGGATTTTCGGGACATTTGCCATTGTTCAGTGAAACAAAAAATCAGTATCACTACGTTTTCTAGGTCTGCAATCTGATCTCTTCTTCAGGTAAATAACTAACCTAATACATTATTACAAACCAGGTTAAAATAACATGATGGAAAAAATAATAAATAATTGTTCTAAAATGTTTTAGCAATGTATTAGGATAGTTCTTTACCTGAAGAAGAGATCAGATTGCAGATCACGAAACGTAGTGTTACTGATTTTTTGTGTCACTGAGCGATGGCAAATGTCCGGAAAAATCCTGTTTCCTTCACAATCCTTCCATCGTCAAAAATAAACTTCAAACAAAGAAAATTCATTGTATAATTTCTAATCTAACCAAAAAATTTTCTAAATTCCGATGACTTTATTCAGTACACTATTTATTATTGCAGGATTTCTCCGACTATTTTCTTACTAGGTTAATCCAAACGTATATTTTGTACCAAATGTTAGGTTACATACTGAAATCGGTATTTTTTATTACGCATATGCATACCATTGTTTATGACATCTTTAATTTCTGTTCGACTGTTATGTTTAAGTTATTTAACGTGTGTTAATTCAAAACTTTGTTTACATATCGTGATTTACGTTAACGAAGTAATTTTCTTGCATTGCTATTTCTAGCCACACCAAGGCAAATATGCAGAAGTAATGAACAGGTGAATGTAATTATAATTGACTTATTTCAATTTACCCTTATCCAATATGAGGAACAAATGGTAGAACTACTAGACGACGTGCAGCTCCTGCAGATCTGGTGATCGTTAATTGATCAAGACTTGAGATCTCAATTTTTAGAACTTTTATTGTTCTTGTAGAAGAAGCTGGGAAATTTCTCTTAGTCCTGAAAAGACCTTTGGTCTGCTTCCGAAGTGACAAGATATTCTGGATGGTTAAGGTTAGGGGCAAGGGCCGCCTCCTGTCAAGATCCATGTGGAAGGATTTTGGGCATTAATCTCAGTCACTCTTCTTGGAAGACTGGGAAGGGGTGGCTTTGAGCTGAAGAAGATATATGAGACAATGGTATTCATTTGTGTAAAGGATGGCAGCCCTTATGTCTAGAACTAGCAACAGCTCTTAATACTTTAGGGAGCCCCACCTATTCTAACAGTCACCCAATAGACCCATCGATCTATCCTTGCATCCCAGAATCTCGACATTTGCGGTTAGTGATGTGCCGCTCCTTGACATCCATAAGGTTGCCCAGATTTAAATAACATGTCGTCTTCGCTGTACTCATTGTAGGTTCGATTGGAAGGTGTAGACCAGCCAGAAGTGAACCTCCTGGGGAAATGAATGCCTTTCAGAGCCCCCAAGCTTTGAGAAAGCCAGATTTCGTGCACAGGTCATCGTGGAGGTTGCAGAAATAAAGAAAGTAGTTTCTAAGGTGTATCCCTGAAATAGACCTAGTCTTGGTGATTGGTCATTAAAGGATATGAGGCCAAATAAGTAGTTTATATAAGTAGTAGTTTAGCTATAAGTAGGAAACTTCACGTCCCATGAAATCATCTCACTCTATCCGTTAGTGTCCAAAATATATGTAAACAATTAATTAATTAAGTTCATTTATTTCAAATCTCTCATTGTTAAACTAGTTATGAAGGTAAATTCCATCTCACTGTATTCGACGCAGATCAATTACATTTAATCCAAATACTTTATAGTTTCCTTAATATTATTCAAATGATTTCCTAGATTTTGAAATAACGGAGAATGTTTACAAAACAAGTCCCAGACGCGGAAAACTGTTTACTTGGAACAGAACGTCAAAGCGGTTTGTAGAACCCTTGGGCATCATTGCGATAACTCAGAACTTCCTCAGACAAGGAATTGACGGTACGGAATTGGCGGATACTTCAGGGTCGGATCAAGACCTGTTTAAGCCGTAGGCTAAACCTTATGATGACGACTAACATTAGTTTTCCTGTTCATACTGCGTCGAATCATAACACAAAACAATGAAAATCTTGCGAAACTACCAACACGTCAAGGGGATTTTAGCTGAAATATGAACATGAACCAGCATTTTGTTATAATGAAAACAATATTTAACTTATTCGCGTATTAATTGTTGCAACATACAAAGTTGACGTAGCTCGGGTGGGAATACGAATGTTTATTTCAGCTTCCACTTAGTGTAGCGTCTAAATTTTGACAATGTCACAGATTCGACTCCTGGAATCTGGAATCCATAATTGTCTGAAGAGATGCAAAAAGTCAGCGACAAAACGTTTTAAAACCTCTTGCATCGTTTTTGACATCAGAAAGGCATAAAACACAAAAGACCACTGTCGGGTTTCCCAGCAGCCACCCGACAAGAATGTAGCCAGGAAAAAGTTTGGGAGGTAAGGGTCAAGATAACTAATATTTTCCCAAAGCAAGACCCCAGTTTGTTCCTTAAAAAGGTCTTGACCCCTATTTGTGTTGAGAACGATCTTTCAGCAGTACATGTCAGTAATACTGGATTATTTAGATAATAATAATCATTTACTAAAAAAAGTAATCGAAAACATTTGGGGGCGCCCGGACCCCTTGGACCCCCTCGCTTGCTGCGTCCTAGTAGTGTAAAATAGATGAAGATGTGTTCTCATTATCTCACCAAGTGCACGATTGAAGCACGGTGAAGCAACCGAGTTTCTACTCTTTTACACATGACGTAACTGGGAAGGGTTGATTCAAATACGAATATTGAGTTTAGTTCTATTTCATCTTCCGCTTAACACAGCATCTGAACATGACAATCCAGATTTCAGGAGTCAAGTCTGTTACAGTGTCAGATTTCAGACTCTGCAGTGAGTGCAAGTAGAATTGATCTAAACTCAAAATTCGTTGGCAAATTTAATTAAGTTTAAAATATTTGTAAAATATTAGTATAGTAGGTGCAAGCAGTTTGGTTGCAAGCAGTTATAATCATATTATGCCTCCATGTTTTATATAGTATAACCCTCAAAACTGTGTACGGTAACTACCTTAAAATCCCACGAAATAAAAAAACCCGTAACTAAAGTACGGCACTTTAGACCATTTAAAAATTCAGAAAAATTTCTTTTCCGTTTCGCTCTGCAATGAATAATATTTTGATTCGTTTAATAGTTGTCCAGTCGTTTGAACGGTCGCCATCTTGAAACCTTAAAATAAATAAAACACAAAAGTGTTTACATGTTTAATTTTTTAACTTTCACTATATTGGAAATAAAATTACGATCTAATTTTGATTTAATATCAAAAGCAACAATTTTTAAACCTTTTGTTTGATAATACTTGTTAAAAAACATGCCCACTTAAGTACTAGGCTATATCCGTAGCAAGTTTAGTTCGAATACATTAGAATTTATGGCGGTCATCGCGTTAACTCGTATGTTATTACATACTGTTCGAAATGTTACGAGGGCCGCTATTTTGAAACCCAAAATTTCGAAGAAGAAACCTAAAAAAACCTAATTTTCGACTCATCTGATCCTTTACGGCTTGTTTTAAACACAGTTAAACATTAAAAGAACGAAATAGGAAGAGTACTATCAGGAATGGGTTTAAATAATGTATCAAGCCTTGGTTAATATTCTCCAGCACGCCTGTTTTCAAGCTCAGCCGTTGCGGTATCCTCTAAACTCAATAATTTATGTTAATTAGTGAGTACTTAAGTGAATACACAAAAATCTCAATTGACTTCTATTAACATTAGTTCACTTCTTTGTTCAAAGTTTGCCATTGACGATGGAAAGTTTGAGAGTAGGCTATAATAGGATTGCAGATACTTGCCATCGCTATATGCTATTGCTCCATAACACGACGTTTCGAGGATTTAAATCTGTCCTTTTCGTCAGGTGAAGAGACAATTATTGCATCAAAGTTAGAACGTCCAGAAAGGGACCGCTACTAAAAAAAGAAAGAAAAAGAAAAAAGTGATGACAAGATTAAACAAACCCGAAAACTCTTTGGAATCCGGAAAGACGAACCCAGGCTTTATGTTACAAGTTATCACTGTACAGGATGTAAGTTACTAGTGTTACAAGTTATCACTGTACAGGATGTAAGTTACTAGTGTTACAAGTTATCACTGTACAGGATGTAAGTTACTAGTGTTACAAGTTATCACTGTACAGGATGTAAGTTACTAGTGTTACAAGTTATCACTGTACAGGATGTAAGTTACTAGTGTTACAAGTTATCACTGTACAGGATGTAAGTTACTAGTGTTACAAGTTATCACTGTACAGGATGTAAGTTACTAGTGTTACAAGTTATCACTGTACAGGATGTAAGTTACTAGTGTTACAAGTTATCACTGTACAGGATGTAAGTTACTAGTGTTACAAGTTATCACTGTACAGGATGTAAGTTACTAGTGTTACAAGTTTATCGTGTCTGGACTCCAAGCAGTTTTCGGGTATGTTTTATTTATTTTTTATCATCTTGTCTTAATATTGTATTTCTCTTTTATCTTCTTTCCAGTGGCAGCCTATTGCTGCACGTTCTAACTGTGATGTACTAACTGTCTCCTCACCTGACGAAGAAGATAGACTTCAGTCCTCGAAACGTTATGCATTTGGTACGTATTATAATATGGTACATTTTGTAACATATTACGATGGCAAATGTCCGAGAACCTATTAGTACACGTTTAATACATTTTATATTACACAAGAGATAGACACATGCTCTCGACATATTGCTGGGCCTGCTTTTATTTTATTACTGGTATTGTATTTTTTATTTACGTTAAACAAACTCTATCTGCTGTATATTGTTGTAACTTCAATGGTTATTATTATTACTGTTGGACATTAAATCATTTTTTAAACCTATATTGAATTATCTAATAGTTACTTTTAACGTTCACTGACACAATACTTTATATAAGTATGCAGTAATTAACATAAGTGTTAATAATAACAATGCAAATTGACTGTAAACGGAATAATAAAGAATTCCAGCCCGAACAATATCGTTAAGCTGCGATACCAAACATAGACAAAGAACAAGTAGCATTCGCCACACATCACTACACAAAAACGTAACAAAAAGAAGTAAATAAGTTGTTTTCTCGTTAAGTTACACGTAGAAAACAACTTGCTACTGAATACCGAACAATGTTCACTCGTTAAGTTACAACCAGCAGCAGGAGAGCCAACAAAACAAACAACGAAATCCAAATGTAACCGTTCACAATTTAAATCTTGGTATTGGCGATGGATTATTTAAAGGATACAAGAATTTCAGACATTTTCCATAGTTATATGTAAAAATTATCGTTATATTTGCCATACTTTAGCATATATCAAATAAATCGTATAATTACACCAATCCCTATTACATTACAAATTTTCTACTCAGAAATATTCCGCAACACATAAGGGACCTGCAGATCCCGCTGTCCGCATACAAAAATCTTGTCTCTGTCTGGCTGTTGGAGATCGGCGCTGAACACGCTGAGTCGCTGCTCTCATCTATATACTAGACTAATGTATATGCTCAAAATTATTTACTGGACTAACTTACTTTATTACATTTAACAAACTGTTTTTTTTCTATGGCCGTCTTTCGCCGTTTCGCCTCCTATCTCAGATGGTTTTAAACACCTCTAATAACCTAAATTTAACTTTAATTGACGTTAGTAATTAATTTTATTCAATTCAATGATTTATTCTTTGCCAAATAACATACCTTATTTTTTATGATTTTTATATCAAGACTTTTCAGTATTGTGGCAGTTCAGTTGTCTATTTTCATTTTAGATTTTATATATAATAATTGTTTTAAAAATATACAAAATAGTTTATTATTATCAAGAATAACTGTTATAATACCGCTGTGTACAGCAACAAGAAACAGACTCGTCACCACGCACAAGCGTCTGTGGCCCATGTAGGACCAATTTCATGTATATTACGCGTACTATGCTTGTTTGTAAATTTTGAAATAAATTTGATTTTTAGATTTCAACTATGGCAAATACCTGATACCCTGCTAACCTTTCAGGTATCAGTAGATTCGTCTTTCTGCAGGCCACTTTCTCTTTCCCCCTCCTTCTTCGCTATAATATCAGGTCCAACGCCGCAGGACTGTCGCATTAGAACAACGTCCTGCCCAAGTGGCGTTGAGTTAGTAAGGAATTAAAGAAGTAGACATGTTAGAATCCCTGAAGGAGATATTCCTTTGGAGAAACCTTTGTGAGAATTGAGTTCCAAACTCTCCCTCCAGCACGATGATGTTAGCACATCGACACTGACATCAAATGAACATCAGCATAAAAAAAGATGTTCATTCGGAAAGAATTGCTTGTAAGGAAAATTGAAATATATCAATGTTCGAACTGTTTGATGTGTAATAAAAATATGAAACCCAGACCTCTGAGCGCTTTGGAATCTGATTTCCCCCCGATTAATCTATATTATTAAAACTTGTTTGCGTCATTTTTGTCGGTGGTTTACACTACTTATGGCCAAAGTCCTAGATCATGACCTAGGTTGACCTTAAGGTCTGCCTGCTGACTCCACCGGTTGGGCAAGCGCGCGCCGCAGCGTTGCTCGACTCCCGGGAAGGCCGACTGGTCGCTGATATAAGCCTTGGTGCTCCGGTGACCTCGTCATTCTCACCAGACCCAGCGGTCCCCAGGGTAGGATACTATTCCAGGTTAGTGTTCTCCACTCACTACTATCCTAACATTCGTAGTATTGAATAATAATAGTTTATTTGTTTTGAAGGTTTTTTTTAAAATATGTACACAGATCGTACTGACTTTTTTGTGGGATTTAATTGAAAGCGAAAATATTATTAATAAGGGAATAAAATTAAAATGCGTTTTTGAAAAGTTCTTTAATCATCGACAGAAATTATTTATCGCATTGTATGAATAAATTTAAAAATAAATCAGATTTAAGGAAATTTAAATTTCGTTTTTTTTAAATGTGTTGGTTATATGTACAGACCGTACTGACTTTTTTTGTTGGATTTAATTTAAATTGAAAATATTATTAATAAGTCAATAAAATTTAAATACGTTTATGAAAAGTTCGTTCATCATTGACAGAAATTATTTACCACATTTTATTAACAAATCAATTTTAACGAAATTTAAATTTCGTTTTTTTTTTATTTGTTGGTTAGATAATTTAATAGAAATGACAGGCCACATACAATTTTCCATACACTCTTAAACAAGTCTACAAATAATTTTTTATCCGTTCTGTTCTTATTGGATTTAGGGGATGCAATATATTTTTGGTTCGTAACATATTTTATGTTGAATATTTCGTGAAGATAATTTCCCTAAAAAAATGTACAGCTCTACTTAAGTTACAGGAATTTCCAGTATGGAATTTGAGCATTTTGTAATCAAGCCCGAATAAACGTGAAACCTTTACATAATTTATATGAGTTATAGCTACAGAGAGTTTCATGTTATTTATTTATACAAATTTAATACCGTTAAGAAAAAAATATGTAAATGCATATAATTTTCTTCAATTATATTTTATTAAAAGTTATAACTTCCTTAATTCATAAGTAAATAAATATGTCGCTCGATGAATTTATAACTCATATACAAACTGTTTCGTTAAGAAAAATATGTAAAAACATGTAATATTTTAAAATTATATTTAATTAAAAAAATATCATTTCCTTAACTCATAAATAAATAAGAAATGTTACTTTGTAAAACTATAGCACATACGTATACATACTGCTTCGTAAAGAAAAATGTGTAAAAACACGTAATATTTTAAAACTATATTTCATTAAATAATGCAATTTCTTTAAGTAATAAATAAATATAAAATTTCGCTCATACACATACTGTGAACGTTTTACAATTCTATCTTCAGCAATTTTTTATTTGTGCCGAATTACAACATTGTAAAAATTTGCTATCTCAACTACCTGTAATTTCACATGGAGTGATAGAAAGAAATATTTTTTTCTGTTTTATTGTAAATTGAAAATTTGGGGGGTATCCGGACCCCCTGGACCCCCCGATGGCTACGTCCTTGGCTACCATTAATGTTTTATTGTGATTGAGTGCATTTCATAGCATAAAACTTGTCTGCCAGTTGCATTTTAGTTTTTTATTATCGAGATATGCCGCTGTAAAAAAGTTCAAAGTGGTTACTGTAGCAATAATAAATCATTCCTGCTTTAAAACAAATTAAAAAAAAAATCGTTTCCACAACCAATTTTTAAACTAATTACGCCACTGTGCGTTTAAATAACCAACGAATCCGTTTAGCTGAAAGTTTACTTGTGTGTAATTTAGTTATCGCAACTTTACTGCAGGAGAATACAATTATTTTCTAAACACTTAAAACGCCTAAATGTGTGTTTTAAGGCAAAGCCTTATAAAAACACTTAATTCAAATACTGGTGCCAAAAATTATGGCATACTAATGAATGCCATACTGTACCAAGGCAGTCAACCTGTCAATTCTGAAGGTAAACGATGTGCCGAACTTGAGGGCAGATATTTCAGTAAGGAAAAGCAGCCATCAAAAACGAGAATCCTAATTTTTTCAACTACCTAATTTTTGTAAACCGAATTAATTGACAATGACACACAATTTTTGATATTCGGATGTAAAAAGAACAAGCAGCTGCTGGATTAGTAAATATTCAAAAGGTCCTGGTGGACTTTCAGCGATTCAGAATGCTGAAGATGTCCAAGTGTTTGATAAAGTCGAGCCACAGGACGCTTACAAAGAGGACAGGGTGTCCTTAATATCGCTAGAAATACATTTATTACGTTTATGTATTTAAAAACAATCACGAAATTCCATAATTAACAACTTTGTGCAAACATTGTTTTAGTTCCATCTATCACTGATTAGGAAAACCGGGGTTTGTGGGCTTTCTAGTAAAATATCCGGTGTTAAAATTATCTAACAAAATATGAAAGACATTTTACCAGCATGAATTTTTATATTAATAGTACAGCACTTAAAAATCTGCTGTCAATCAATCATGTCAAAGTAACAAGGAAATGGGGTAAATTATTCATACACATTTCATACATATAATAATAACAATTGTTTTATAGCTACGTTAGTCGTTTACTGCGTCTTGTTTCTATGCCTATTTTTCCCACAATTCATCATCCATATGTATTTCTTGCATTACCTCTCCTTTCTCCTGACTCCAGCCTCTTCTTGGTCTTCCTATTTTTCTCCTACTTTCCCCTCCAAACTTCTGTTAAAACATACAATAAAGCATGAATAATGTTGAGTTTTAATTGTGACACGAAAATTTGTAATGTATTACGAAATCAATAATTTAAAAAATATCATAGGCTTAGATTCTAAGACTGAATTCATTCATACATTCTAGGCAAGAATTTCTTACAAGAACTTTAAATTTTACTGCAGCAAGAATGTTTAATAAATTGCCAAACAATATTAACGAATTACCGAATATTAAAGCATTTTTAAAGTGGCTGCTAACTTTGGAGCACCTTGACTTCCTAATTAAAATCCAGCATTAACATGTACGATTGTACACCATAAGTACATTCCACCATTATTTTGCTTAATAATACAGCGAATTTTTATTTTTTTCCAACATCTTTTCTATTACTTACTTTCATTTAAATAATTTCTCTTGCAGTAAGCAAGCAAAGAAGCAAGTAAGAAAAAACATTTGCAGAAAAAATCAAATAAAAATTCATTTTTTAACCGCTGGACGCTGTAAAATAAATAATTTTAGTGTTAAATAATTTGAACCTCCAAACAGACCAAGTGCCGTGGAGGCCCTAATTTTTCTCTTCTGCTATTTGCAAAAGTCAGTATATTTACAAGTTTGTATAACGATTATATATGTAATGGGATTGAAAGAAATTGTATTAAGTTACATTATATTAAATTTAAATCTAAATACATGATTAAGTTTTCATTTAGTGCATTTAGTCAGTCTTGGCAAGTATAATTATATTGTTTATGATTCTTAATTATGCAATTCTTTCATTATTTATTTTATGTATGTTTTGTGGTAGAATGAAAAAATAAATACATTTATTATTATTATTATTATTTATTGTTACATAGCAGATATGTCATTTCGAGACTAAAACTCAAAATAGGACGTTTCGACAATTTACATCTTTCGTCTTTTTCAGGTTAAAATCTATAATGTAAGGTTACAAGTAGGCTACAGTGACGTTAACAAATTTGAGGTACAATGATGGTCATCTATGGTCACAGTAGGCAAATTTTGTCTCAAACTCTTTCCACACTAAAGAAATGAACTATACAATGTATACATACAACTATACATTTTATGTAAATTATAAACTAAATTAATAATAATATACTATGTATTTTTTGTTTTGTTTTATAAACTATTTTGTAAATATTAAATATGGAAAATGGTGAGGATGGTTCATCTCTTGTGTGGAAAATAAGATGGGAAATTTTAATATTGTACCTACTTTTAACGTAGAGTGCACAACCGGTTTTCGTTTAAAATAATAAACATAATTTTTAGATAAATATCTGATTACAGCCACTTAATATACGATTTCTGAAGACAGAAAAACTATTTTTATCAATCTATGAGGAGCGACAGGTATTTGATGCAGAATTTAAGGTCATCTTAAAATCAGACCCAAGTAAAAACTTTTAAATATACGAATAATTAATATTTACAGTATGTGCATGGAAGTGACATGTTTTTATTTACTAAAAAATCAATATCTTTCATAACATATTACTTAAATACGGGTAATTTTGAAATTATATTTAACTAAAACAAGTGTGATTTCCTTAAGGTTGTGACATATGTAGGCTAATAAATAAAATGTTTGTATATTACGATAAAACAATTGCCATTAACGCTTCTATTTACGAAGGTGAGTTAAACACCCACTTCCGGTTTAGGTGTGTGGTGCGTTAGACAAATTAGCCTGTTGCGACCACGAAGCCAAATGCCCATAGACTAAAGGACTAGGTTTAAAGGTTGTAAAATTTTAAAGTCAGTCAGTGATTCCTTTCAGCCAAAGTCTTATGTTACGAGTACATCAGAGTGTAATAAAAAAATCATTATGATCGGCTTTGGAGGCTAAGATTTATTTATTGGTGCAACCCCCCTCCCCCCTGTAATTCGGTATAAATATAATAAGATCACGTCACTCTCTAACTCTGTTATAACACATATTGGAAAATTGTAACTTTTTTATTTTGGCGTGATAACAAAATTAATTAGATTTCCTTCATTAAGTATATGTATTTCCTTATAAAAACAGTTCTTAAAAGAAGTTATCTTAAACGAAAAGTGTGATGAATCCGTGAATTTATAGGCTATGTTTATGGACTTTTCACTCTGTCACTCCCGAACGCGTTCAAATTTAAAATAGTCTATAATCTCCTGAGAGTCAGTGGCGTAGCAAAAGGGGAGCGGGCCGCACCGGGGTGTCACCTTTTTTTTGGGTGAGACCCACTCGGTCTCTCAACTTTAAGAACAATGTACAAACAAAACAAAAAAAATAAATAGCTAGCACAAAATTTCTTTTCTGGAGATTCCTCCACTAACACTAAATCAGCTCTATGTATAATTCGGGGATTCCCGCAAAAGAGCCTGACACTGTCGTGGGGAATTCCCCGTCCCATACTCGCGATCTTTGACGTTTCAGTTGCAACATTTCTCATTTGTTTCGTGAAGTGTGTTGTGTTTGGTTGGCGTGAATTGTTAAACGTGTATTATTCTATAGTGGTAGATGATAAAAAGAAAAAAATATTATACCCATGACCTTTATCACATAAAATGTATTTTTACTTTCGATGGGGTAACACCACCAACTTCCGCACCGGGTGCCACCCAAGGTAGCTACGCCACTGCTGAGAGTCTACTGTTGTCTACGGAGTTAGCAGCACATGTATTACTTATACAAGACACTTCAATCAGTGGTAGAGAGGACTTTATAGTCCTAACTTCGCCTCTAATAAAGACATTTTTCATTTCATTTCATTTTATTCATTTCAATGTCAAATATAGATAGATAATTAAGCCCAATCCCATCAATCATATTTTACTAGGTGCCAAATATCCACCCTATTTGATATACTTTGCACTATTTGAAAGTGAAATAGTCATAAACAGTGTAAAATGGATTACTCAAGCATAACACAGTCTGTTAATTATAATGTTCTTAATTAGGGATCCTAAAACACTGTCAAATCTGATGGCAAGTAACGCCTGTTTACGCCATATGACTGCTATCGTGTAGCGGGCGGGCTATTCGACCTACTTCCAAGTAATTACTACTTGGTTTACTTAGCATAAATTTCAGATAAGTCTACAGTACAATTCACTTGGATTTTCTAAAGCAAAATGCAGAGAACGTGCCTAGTAATGTGAGGTGTCCGTTAGGTGCATAAATTTGAGGTAGGTCTTCGCTCTAAAAATCATACATAATTGACTATTACTTAAAAAAATATTAATAACTAATGTAAAACGTATATAATTTTAGAAATTAAATAAAATTTTAAATTTAAATCCTATAGAAAATAAACATTGTCACAATGCTGCTCTTTGTTGAAAGTTACAATTAAACTAAAATGAAATGTACTGAATGATAAAAGGATGGGTGATTTTTTACAACCACTGTATCTTGTTCTATTTAATTCCTAGATTAGTTGAGTATTAATGTAGATAACTTATAATGGATGCAAAGTAAGACTATGAAAGGGTTCTTTGCCTGAAGTTTGTTATTGACAGGATAACAGGATTTCGGAGATTTGATATCGATATTGTTACAGAAGGAATAACACAACGTTTCAAGGATTGGAATCTATCCTCTTCATCAGGTGGGGGAGCGAAATCCTGTTATCCTGTATTTACAAGGGTGTTCACTTTTGAAAATATCGCTATGATTCCAAGACATTGTTTTATGGACTAAGAAAGAAACTCGATCAATATAAAATTCCATCAAATTTATTAGCTCTTTACTTTAAAAGACATTAATACTAGGGATCAATTGGAGACTATAATGATCAAATGTGAACCATTAGATTTAAGCTTACATTCTAATAGTTTATGTGTTGTCACATTTTAATTTTTGATTCTCAGTTTGAATTTGTTGTAAACGAAGTCGTATAGAGTAAAGAAAAAATGTAAAATGTTGCGTTCAAAAACATTCGTACGATAAAAAATGTGTGTAAATAGTTTATCTAAAAACGTAGCTGTACGTGTTACGTAAGATTTGAGCTAGTCGCCATACGGCGTCATAGGAGGTACTTAGGAAAGATATCGGGGGGGGGGGGGCAGAGGCGGTAATACCCTTCCGAAATTTCATTTTATCTCATGATTATTGTAAATGAGATACAATAACACCTAAATCCATTCAGAATTCTAACTAACTGCTTTACACACATGGATACTATTTTACATATTTTTACTTTCACTTGTGCTTTAAAATAGAATATCACACACACACACACAGTCAGCCCCCCCTGAAATAATTTTCTGGGTACGCCCCTGTAGACGTTATCTAGGGATTGGCGTGTTTTGTTTTTTTTTATTTAAACTTATTTATTTTATTGTAATTTTTATTCGAAAACACGTCAAAAATAATTAAAAAATATTTTTAGTGTTATTTCCGTGAATTATATTTAGTTAAAAATGATAATTTAATTGAGTCATGAATAAAAATGTGTTGCTTCCAGAATCAATAACACGTATATATGCTGTAAAGTTTCAAAATTTTCATCTTCAGCAACCTTATTTATTTTGAGCCTAATTACAAAACTGCTTCAATCTCGTACTTAAAATCCTTATAACTTTCTTCGCGGGGCAATAAAACAGTTTTTCACTCTTTCTGTCTTCAGGGAATTTGTTTTAAAACGCCTTAAATTAAAAATAAAACCAATATGTTTCAACCAAAAATTGCTTACTCCATCTTAATCACTAGTAATACAAGTGGAGAAACAAGATGTTGAATTATTCTTTGCTTTTTCGACCCATAGTCTCCAACATATTTTTTTATATTGTGACAATCAGAGTCACAATATTTAACTCCTATTTCGATTTTTATACATGAATGCTTCTGTCCTTCGACGGTGAACGGGTTCAATAGCAAAGCTATTTCTTATGCTAACCGCAGCGCGATCTGATGAATGGTAGCGATTGTTGAATTTATTACCCAGACTCAAGGCTATTACATTCAGTGGACTGTATTGTTTTTTAATTGAGCATATAATTTTAATCCAGCCCCGTAATTATTGTAGACCGACCGCAACCCGTTCACCTGTAGCTGACAATTCTCAGTAATTCTTTAATTCAGCAATTATTCTTTTTTGTACTTCGTACTTGGCTACTATAGAATGTATAAAAAACAATTTGTTCCACTTTTATGCAGGGCCAGATTAGCTTCTGGTAGAAAATGTTTACCATCGGGACCCTAATTTTGACACATTTTTTCCCAATACTATAATTATGACTATACTTTTATATCACGTTAACGCAGTAAAACACATCATATAATAATATGACTTATGTATTATATAGAATTGAATGTCCCAAAACTTGGAAATCCAACTGTTTACTGTAGAATACATCTACTTATGCATGTAAATTCACTGTGCATTTTGATAACTCTCATGCATTCGTGATCAGACCATCTAGAATTTCATTCTGTTACGTGGAAGCATTAATGTTAGTCAGATGGTTTGGAAACTAGAAATAATTTCTAATCTTATTCCAACATAAATACTACTCGGTTTGAATTAAAGTTTAAGTAGTTATATCGTTATTTTACTATGGAAAAAGGTAAAGATTAATGGAAATCCGAGGAAGTATTAAGGGAATTTTAACCGACCAAACGTATACAACCCTAATATGTATTGCAGTTTTGTTCATTCTGGACTAGTTTGGGAAAAAAACGTGAACTTAACCTTAGGTAAATTTAGGAAAGCCATTAGCGAAAACAAGTCTAGCTATTGTGAAAAGCGTAATTTCTCGAAGCAGGATCAAATCTTGCATTCAAAACTGGGTAAAAAGTATCGTCGTTCTGTTTTATCAAGGCAGACCTATATTTCGAACTGAGAGCTAATTAATGAACAATGTTCGAGGTTGAGTTTGTCCAGCTAGAATAGGCACTGTCCACGCCGCGCGCTATGTGTAACAATCTATTTATGGTAACAATGATTGTAACACATCTCACATTACGTGCTCTGACCCTTAATGTGATGAGATATCGTGGACTAACCTGTCAGCGCAACGGAAGTCGTTTACCTGTAATAGGCACGAGAGAATCACAGTATTACAACAGTTAACCATTGTTTATCTGACAGTTAAAAGGCCGCTAACCTTCTCAGGACACCGAAAACAAAGGCCTCTCGAGGCTACGACCCGTTTCCTTGTCCGTGGAGACCTTCAGTTGTGCCGTTCAGTTTCCTCCTCTTCTCTGTCATTTCCACGGCTGCAGCAACATCATTAGTCCGTGACGGGGAATTATAAGAAATTCGCCTGATTGAGGAAAACAGCTTACAGGCGCTCCAGAGGTATAATTAAAGGAGCGTTGGCTTGAGTGATTACCTCAATCTAATGCACTGACCTCAATAGGTTTGAACTCTTGCGGCAAAGCAGTCGATTTAAGGATAATAATGTTTGCTCTCATTATGCATTCTTGATTTCCAATGATTCTAGTCCAGCAGCTAATGACCTGACTATAGAGTGGTTAGCTCTGAGAATTAAGTGGTAAAAGACTCCTTGTTTAAAATTCCGCTTTGGTTCAGAGTAAGGTTAGGTTTTTTCAAATTTGTTCACTCGTATACCCAAGAATGTATGACAGTGTAGGCATAAAACTAAACATATTGATTACAATATTAATAATATAATCATCCTGGACTCTTATTTTGTGATTCTACATAATACGCTTCATAGTAATTATATAATTTTATCACTAACAGTAGTTTTATCAGGACGTTTAAAGTTCAAAATCATAAACATCATAAACAAAATCATACATATTTGGACGACTAATGTATACTTTCGATTTTCGAAACAATACTTCAATCAAAACAAATTTTACCTGAACCCAAAATATCAGTGAAAATCAAATGCCATGTGTGTCTAAACCGCACAGTGATGACTTTTATCTTTGTTGATGGAGTCATTTTAGAGAGAACTTACTGATAACAGTTTCTTGGAATGTTCATTGTTGACAGGGGAATGACCTGGGTTGATCATGTTGATAATGTCTGTGCTAGTTAATCGTATATACACTACGTCACACAATAAAGTTTTGTTCCCAGAAGTATTAAGAATGGCCTAATATGCTGCTTTGCTGTAAAATTGTGGGGACTTTGTAGCAAAAACAAAATGCATCTTTAGAAAAGACTGCCAGAATCACTGGCTACAAGAAAATTGTACTCTAGATGGAATGTGATATAGGTATGTTTTTGAGGATTGCACATAATGCAGATCAAAGGTGTGATTTGGTTCGTGGCATATTTTTTCACCTATGAAACCAAGAGCAGAAATAACTCCTCAACACAAAACCATGGCCTCACACTAGCAGCACCTGGCACACAATTGCGTCTGAGACTGATCAACGAGCTCTCTGAATTGATCAAAAGCCCAATAAGCAAATTCAATTCAAACCCGAATTTCTATTTGTTTCTAAGCGTTTTATTCCGTTGATGAGTCACTGAGATGCCAAGGAATATCTGAAAGATGCTAGATCTGAAATAAAACTCCGTAAGCGCGTGTGGGAATGTGTCGATAAATCAGTATTATTTAATGATGGCTATAAAGTGTATATGTGAGTCTGAAAGAAGTGAAACGTGATCCTTCCTTTTTTTTAAATGCTACCCACTATAAGTCCGAGAACTTTTGAAAATGGCACTGAAATCAAATTTTGGATTGAGCCGAAACTACTCATCAGCCTAACTCATTTTTTCAACCAGCGAACAGCTCAGGACCTGCAGACTTTATATGCTTCTGTCAAAGACGTGAAGCCCGCAAAGAGACAAACCGAAGCATCTGAAACTTCGAGTGCTTGCAGGCTTTGTAGACGTCTCTGAGGTCGAAATGATGCAAAGAGTTCATTTTGAACTCTTCGTCATTGACTTTTTGAATCTCTTCTAAAGGACTCCAGATTCCAGGAATTAACAAAACGCTTTACATTAACTAATTCTCATTATATAATGCAAAATTTTGACTAGGAAATTGCAGATACCATTAACTGATCTTTATAATATAAAAATTGGGATGTACAAGACGCTACTGGTTAATTGGCCTACGGATTTGGGAGAGGATTCTACAGAGAACTTGCGTCCAATTACAGATAGGAGTTTTATTTTTTTTTACCTAAAGCCCTTATCTATTGTACCAACCTAGGCCCGTTACTTTACTTTATTTTCAATACTACTGTACAGGGAGCTAGGTTTGTGTATTTATGTATGTGCGTATGTGTGTGTTTTTGTATGCTATATATCTGAGTCATATATATGATTAAAACTTATCAGCAATGTGGGTCGACCTATCTTTTTTTCAAACGACTCGTACCCACGCACAGGCTTGCCTATGTGGGTACTTTTTTCCTATATTAAAAAAAAATGTTTATGTTTCAATCATATTTTAAAAATATAGTATAGACTAATCTATTATGGGATTGTAATTTCTTTATTTGGAAATAAATAAGGTTTTTTTAAAACTTGACTTTCGGATTGAACCAATCCTTCCCACCATATCGCAAAGTTAAATTATATAGCAAAACATTTATACTACAAGTTTATTTACACTCTGCTGTGTGTTGACAGACATGTTTTCGTTGATAATACTGAGTTTGGCGGCTGTGGCGCAGCTGACCAGCGGATACCCCTTCGAGGTTCCGACGGCCGCTTGTGTCGACATGACGCCCAAGGGCCCGGCCCACAGCAACGCCGCCCCGCAGAACTCCAAGGTGCCCTTCGACTTCGCCCTGCAGAAGAACTCCATATCGAACTCCGAGACTGTGGAGTTCAGCATCAACCAGAAGCCTGGAGGTCCCACGTTCGCCGGATTCATGGTGCAGGCCCGTGCCGGCAACTCCCCAACTCCCATCGGCACCTTCCAGCCCAAGGGTGACAACGCCAGGACCGTCACTTGTTCTGCAGAGAATGTAAGTGACGCTAATCACCACACGTAGCTAGAGGCTGGAAGATTACGGTATAGACTACACAAGTACTAAGAAGCGGTCCACCACAAATGGAACAAATGGACATTTCCTGATCGAACTACCTTATCAAACTAATTGAGATAGATTTATTTTATCTATCTCGAACAAATTTGTCTGTCTAACCACCTGATCAAGGCTCGTGGTGACATTAGCTTTGATCACGGTTTGATGCAATAGTTTTGCAATATTACTTCTGTGGGCCAAAGAAAATTTAAAACCTCAGTGCATACTTGATGATGCCTCTTTCTAAGTCAAAGATTAGTAGCATAATACACTTGCATCCAAGAATGTAGCCTGGAAAAAATTTTTGGAGAAGGTCCAAAATACCAATACTTATATTTTTCCGTAGTGGACAGAGAGTAAGGCCCCATTTTGTTCCTTAAAAAGTTCTTGACCTGTTTCTTTTTTGAGAGAAACGATCTTTCACCAGTATATGTCAGTAATACTAAATTATTTAAATAAGAATAATCATTTACTAAAAAAGTAACTGAAAAAATTGAAAATTTGGGGGTTCCGGACCTCCTTGCTGCATCTACAATCCTTGCAACTTGCCAGTTTAATATATATATTAAACTCCGTAAATAAAATAAGTTGGCTACTTATCAACCAAAGTGAAAGGTATCATTTTTTCAAAAATATGTAATTAACAACTAAAAAAATATTGGTACTATCTCGAAATCCATGTTTCCATTCTAAATTTTTCCTTTTACTAAATGAATAAAAAATGCAGTTTAGACATTCATATGTTGAACTGGACAAACCTAATAAAATAACAAGCAAATTTAGCATAGCTACATAGGTATCCATCAATTTTCAATATTAACTACTTCCCAAATTAATAAAAATCAATGTATTTATATGATTTATAGTCATTTGTATATTGTGTATGTTAACAATCCAGACAGTTTTAAAATTCAAATGGGACAAAAACATTCTTATTTCAAAAGCTCTTCTAGATATTTTATGAAACTTGACAGATTTCTTACTAACAAAGATGTCCAACATTTCAAATGTATTTTCTAAAAATCAAAATGGTGTTGTCTATTTAAAGATCTTAAGGTTTTACGGGATATAGGATGTCATGTCATTTTGTACAAGTTTCTTCACTCACCTCACAGCCTGTCACTGTTATCAATCTAACAATCAGCTGTTTCTGTTCTAGGATACAGGATCTCACAACAGCCCGGACTCAAAGACCAGCACCACCCTGATCTGGACACTAACCCCCCACCAACTTCAAGGGATCTGTCACCTTTTAGTGAGTTCTAAAATTGTTTCTTTGTTTTAATTCGAATACTTTTAATTAAAAGGAGAGGATCGGACCTTTACAGCCTTATGCTGTCTATTCTCGCGGTCCATGAGGATCTTATCCTAGAGCATTTAAAGAAGAGAGTTGGTACAGTTCAAAGTCAACAGTACTGATAAAAGGTCACAGACAGGATTTGAACCTGCGCTGCCTCTAACTTAGACCATAAGCCGACACCATGGACCACTCGTCGCCCACTGATTCTCCCAATACATATTATGTATATAGTAGGATCGTTCAGTAGTTATTTGCACTCACTTTAAAAAAAAATTTTCTTCTGCATATCTTATAAAAAGTACTATTAATATGCTGATTATTAATCAAAATAAATTCAGTTTAATTACTAAAATTATAACCATTAATTCTTTGTCACTTTTGCTAAATCAAATTTATAAAATCGTAATTGCCTTGCAATTTTGACACCTGCAAAACTTTCAACTTATTAACCACTAATAACATTTCACTTATCTCTCCATTTTCCTCATTTAATATTAAAATGATGAATTCTAATTTATTAAATCTTGTATTCTTACAAAAAGTTAAAAATATCAAATTCAAAACATCATACTGTAGGGGAGTCACGAGATGACCCCTGACTATGGTGCAGCTGTGTGTTGTAGCGGTATCACCTGATTTTGCAGGCACTCTGCAACATTAGAACACAGGATTACAGTTAGCCTCAAGAGAGGTGATTGTGCCCTTAACTTTCTGGTATGTAGAGACCAGGAGTCATCTCGTGACTCGCCTACAGTAGAATAGTTGGTATAATTTACAATAATATATAATTTGCTGCATTAAATTCGTGCAAAAATCTATCAAATAAAACCCATATACCAAAAATATTACAAATATTTGAGTTATATTTAGATTTCCTGCAATAATTTCTTTTTTTATAATATTACAAGGAAAGCTCATTTCTACTCCTTAAAACATTTATTTTTTCTATTTAATTTATATGGAAATAGTTTTTTTTTACTTAGTTAACGTCAAAATTCTTAATTCAACTCTAAAAAGTAAGATGGAATCTTTTATAAAATGTAATTTTAATATATTAAAATAATTTGATACATTGCACTTTGATCATATGTTTTTAGGGAAGGTTTGTCGTAATATCAATATATTTTGAAATTGTTAGCAAAGATTGTGTCTTTTTAAATCAGTTTAGTTTTATAGTTCAAAAAAATTGCCAAACAACATACATAAACTCGGAATATGACTCACTGTATGTGTTTTTGATTTTACTTATTTGTGACATGTCAGTTAATTAACTAACCTAAAAGTTATTTTAAGTAATTTTTGGTCTTAATTCACTTAAATTGTAACCAATGTACTTTGGTAAACATAATAGTTATCTATTCTACATCTGTATAAATCTATAAAAATATATCTATTTTTTCAGTGCCACAGTCGCAGAAACCAAACTGAAGTTCTGGACTCTGCCAGAAGGCAGCCAACTTTGACTGTTAAATAAACAAACCAAAAATAGCTTGTAGGAAATGTAAAGTATGTACAATTAATTGCCTCTTTGTGGTAAAATAAGATTAATTTCATTAGAAGAGATTTTGAAGCAAAATTCAAATTGTCAAAATGGAAAATTAAGAAATTTTGTAATTGTAATTTAGAAACGTTTTACGCAATGTGTGAATAATAATGCCGCTTGAATTAGATTACTTGTCATTAAGTGTTAAATGTGAAATAATTGTTAACATTTACAAGAGTACATACTAGTTTTGCTTGTTGATTGTCAAATGGTCATTTTCTCACCCACTTATCTCTCAAATATGAAGGGAAGTGGCAAAAAATGTACACAAGAAAATCGTATTTTGTTAAAAACAAAAAAAAAACATATATATATATGTTACCTATATATATATATATATATATATTTATTTTATACTATGACTATATTCATATTATTATGACAATAAATTAGTTTTTATGATGATGGTTGATGAGAAAGTAATAAAAATTTTTACTGTTATCCAGATATAAAACGTCAGTTTTCCGTATCAATTTATTAATTTGAAAAATGTATGCAAAATTTCCAAACTAATCATGTGAGTTAAAAAAAATATGTAATAATTTCTTTGGTTAATTAGGACATAATTGTGTCGAATATAACAATAATTTTTATACTCCTTAATCATGTATATTAAATCATTTTAATGAGATATCTCACTGTAGTATTAGACGTTCCAACAGTGATATCGTTTTCTTCTTAATATTTCACACCTTCAAACTATATTACATTCAATAATTGACATATTAAATTATTAAAACACAGCTTATTTATTTTACTTGTAAGCCATTTTACAACCATAATATTGAAATAAAATACATTATTTTGGAGCAGTTTTATTTTAATGTATATTTTAATATAAAGTTGTATTGTTGCAGATATTAGAAGGAGGCAGTGTCCTTTTAAAGCCAAGGTTGTAGTTCAAGATATGAAAACTCAAAATGGTGCTAATTCTGACTGTGATAGTTAGTTTTTTTTACAAGATTGGAGATGCTGGAATGGCTCTTTTTTCTAATTATTTAGATTTGATATATTGTGTTAAGTATGAAGTTATAATATTTGACTCAACATTATATGTGAAAAGAACAATCAACTGCTGGCTGTATCTAAAAGAAATAATAAATGATAATATTAAAGAATACCCTTGACTCTTAATTGATTTTTCCCATCCATCCATTAAATCTTCTGTGGTACAGGTTGGGTGAAATATTCCTCCCCAGAATTTACAAACAAAATATTGAGAATATTATATAAAGAAGATAAAAATACGCTTTGATGTTTAGATTTGTATCAATCTCTTGTGAATTTTGTTAATATTGTGAAATAAAATCTTTTTCAAATGAATAAAAATAGATCTAAGTATTTGTATTTGAAGAGAACTGAAAAAAATTGAATAACTATGTTTATTGGGTTTTACTTACTTAAAATGAATTAATCTTTAATTACTAATAAGATAACAACTTATTATTTCTTGAAACAATTGACTTATTGTCAAAATACATTTTTTATATGATTTTAATTTTGTAAATCTGCTACGTAATCTTACTTTCCTTCTTCCATGGAAATGCCCAATAATGTTTCAACAAAACAATATTAAGATCAAGCAAAATTTTGGCATAAACCCAGATCAAACTCGGTTAACTATTTAACAAGATCATCGTGATTATACCCAACCCATTTTGATATTCTTAATCAAAATTTTAACAAACTTAATCGTCTTTATAGTCTGACACGTTTTTAACATGATTTATTAAATTTTATCAGTGCTGATTTAAGTTTCCATAAGGTTATAGATATTTATGGTCAGCCCATAAAATATGGTATATTTGAGCTGTTTTAGCAACAACCAGTTGTTAACAGCAATGTCCTAAAAGTACTCTTCACCCCTGAAAGTAGTTGTTCACTTTGATTTTATTTGAAATAAAATTATGGTAATTTGTGTAGTAAAATCCAAAATCAAAACTTCTAAATCAAAAAGATTACAAAAGGAATTATAACTAGTAAAAACCAAATCTGTACAAAAATTTTTGATTTTATAAAAATTCACTAGTTTAATATTTATAATATGTGAAATCTATAAAAAAATATGGTTAGGTCTTAAAATATCATGCGTAAAAAATATTTAATGGGACCTACAATTTTTGTTTAGTTTGAAATAACGAGATTTTAAATGGACATTTATAAGCTTTCTCAGGTCCACAAAAAAAACAAAAAAGAAAACTAGTGCATAAACAGTATTGTAGCCTATCCATAGTTTGTTTTTTACATCATGTACATCACATCTGAATTTTAATTGTTAAATAAGTGTAGAGAGACATCAATTAACATGACATTACACAATCTGATAACAGAGAGATAATGCTGATTAACAGCAATAAACAGTATGGATAGTGGGTGTGACAACCCGGAATTGCTTTGTAATGTGCATGTATCAATGTTAACCTCTTGAAGAACCCATATGGACTCCAATCATATCTGCCCTTGAAAAGATCTCTGGTTTTAAAGGATTTTCAAAAAACTGTTTTAAAGGTTTGTGGGCAGTAGAAACATTCTGTATGTATTATTTAAAGTATATTGATGGAATTTGCTTTGAAATAAAATTTTAACCCTCTAGATGCATACAGTAGATAACATTAGGATTAAACAGCAACGATTCTTGTTTCCTGTTAATAAATATTATTGCAAGTACTTCTAATTTATTCTTTTCTCTATTTTTTGCAGAAAACAATTACTTAATTACAATCAAAAGTGTAATCAAGACTTCTAGCTACAAATATTTACCCGCACGAATCTGCAAATACATAAAGAGTAGTGAAACTTGCCTGATTGTACAATAAAAATGGTGCTTTTTATATTCAGTTCATGATCTTTAGCTTTACACAAACTGTTGCTACTAAATTAAGTGACTCGTTTAAATTTAAAATTCTGTGTGAAGTTAGAACTTAAATGTTTACATGCTTACATACCCAATATCCAGTATGAAAACCTTTTTCCAATTTTCGCAAAGCATTATTGAACTTTATCCATTCACTGTATTCTTTTTGACCAATTTTTCTTGCCATTGAATATAAAACCTCAATTTTTTTATTTCATATGGAGATCTTTATAATTTTACTTGCATCCACTACTCTAAAAGGTTAGACTGCTCACTAATTCAAACATGGTAGTGTGAGACACTTGTCAATCAGTGAAATGTACCAACTTATCTAACCTCTGTGACAACTTTTTCTGACATGGTAGCAAAATACTGTTTGATCATTGTCACTTTTACTAAATCAGATATATGGTAAAGAAAATTTACGTCTATGATGCTGCCTTCAGCTCTGTAACAATTGTGCACAGAGGAAAGTAAGGAAGAATTAAGTTGAATTGCAGCAAAAATGTCAAACATAATGACCTCAAGATTAAATTTGAGGTTATAACCATCTAACAATTGCTTTATCCTTAAGGAACATTTAACTGTTTAGTTTGCATCCTTCAAACTTCTGACTTTTAAGAAGTGGTGAGGAGAATACCAAAGAAACAGAGAACTTTATTTTTAGACTGTACTTTTTATAACATTTGTAGTATTTTAACTCTGTGTTACAACAGGAAATCTTGCACTTGCCAAAATATTGCTTTGGCCATTAAATTTAAAATTCAATACAGAAAATGAATGTAAAAAGCAGAAATTGAACTCATTTAATAATTAGTGTTATGTTTTGGTTTCTATAAGAGAATGTTTTTAGATATATTGTACACACAGTTAACGCACAACATGGTTGTTGTAATTCCTCACTGTTGTTGTAATTTCCTGGTTTACACAAACACTCTGGTATGATTTGTTTGCTTTAACCTAAATTTGAATTATGTGTTAGGTTAGTTATTTACCTGAAGAAGAGATCAGATTGCAGATCTCAAAACTAGTGTTACTGATTTTTTGTATCACTGAACGATGGTAAATATTTGAAAAAAATCTTGTTTCCTTCTCAGAAATTGAATGTTTTTCTTAGGCCAATTGAGTAAAAAAATAAATAGAATTGGTCCCCACACCTGATCCTTAGGGCACTCCTAAGCTTCTAGATAAACTAATAATTGTGTTAATTAACAAGGACACACTGTACACCATAATCTAGAGAGGAGGTTTAGAAGTTCTGTTTCTTCTATGTAAAATTCCAGCTATTGTATATTATACATTTCTATTTAACTATTACCGGTGCATTAATAGCAACCTTACTGTGACTTCTGGATAAGGACTTAAAAGTGTACAGGGCTCTATACTAGCTGTTGTGCCTCTACATAGACATAAAAATTATTATTCTTATAATTATTATAAACATAGTCACATGAATATTCTAAACCTTTTTTTAATGTCAAAATAGCAGTTTGTTTTTAAATATTTCTTTATAGCTTGCTGTACTGAAACGACGTAGAGATTTGGCCCACAAGAACAATGGTAAACTGTTACCTTCATTATTTTTGTGATGGAAAACATTAAATATGTCTTTTTTTTAAGATGTAATTTTAATACACATGCAAAGGTATTTTTTCTTGTAAAATGTATTAGTATTTAATATTTAAATGATGAATTTACAAAACTCTGAGCTAAGGTTGATTTAGTACTTTGCAACATTGTAATTTGCTGCTTATTGTGTACTGAAAATACTCTTAAAAAACCAACACTAACGCATTTCTTGATGAAATTGGAATAAAGAAATTGTCTATTTCTTTTCTGAAATAACCCCTAACAGCATAATAAAAATCATTGGAATACATAATTATTATATATTTGAAAGGAGACATCTCCCATAGTTCCAAGGCCAAAAATAAGAGCTACAAGAATTAAGAAATTAAGTGTTGTTCTTAAAGAGCTAAAATGAAGATGGCTGCCAGTATCGCTGGCTCTTAATTGATTCAATTGTAGTTAAGAAAGCAAAGATTTCTAATACTAAATTTATATAGATATAAATTTCATCATATGACTATTACACTTTAATAACATTTTCAGGGGCATCATTATGGCAGTACATTTAATTTCTATAATTATTTACAATATTGTTTGTAATTCCCTTTTAAAGGGATTATGAAGAGTGATACATTCTTTCCATCCTTTACTATTTCTGTCAATGATGGGCAGTAATCTACTTGAGCATTATTAAATGCAGCATAAAAAATGACACCAAGGACCAAAAATAGGATAGGCTGCTACACTACGATAAAAAATAACCGAAAATCATTCAGTTTACATTATCTATCATACAACGTTAATGCTCACTGATAAAAACGCTGGATCTGTTTAATAATTAATTTTTAAAATATTAAAATGTTGATATCATTTTGATGTTCACTTGATCGCCAACATTTTAAACTATTTTCATATTTTTATTTTAGAGCATTCAGATAGAGGCAAAAGATGAAATTGTTATTGCTGGGTTATAACTGTTGTTATACTCTCGCATGAATGTAGATCCTACTATGAGGCCCAGTACGCTCAAGTGGCACCCATGCAGGTCACCCGAGAGACCTGTGCGTCAACATGATACCTCCGTACCTCGGCAGAAAACCTGTGAAAAACCGTTACCCAATGAACTTGGAGATAGACAGTCAATGGATCAGTCATAAGAGACTGTCAATTAGTGCCTATTCTACACCAGACAGATACATGACCTTCTCTGGCATGATGGTGCAGATCATGAAGCAGAATCTACCGTTTGGAGAGATCGAGTCAGATAACAAAATAGAAATTGCAGACTGTTCACCTGGCAGAAAAGTAAGTCGAAATTATCTGTAAGCTAATTTATAATCTATTAACACTGTTTTAGGGAATTATAACATAATTTTATATCACACTGAGTTGATGATGTTACATCCTAACTCAATAGAAAATTGATTAAGGGCTGTGTGCCATACCTAGAAAAAAAATGGGGTCCTAGATCTGTTCCTTGGAGCACTCCTATGCTTCTACATTAACAAATAATTGTTTCAATAGAACAACTATTATTGGGATGGAAGAGCTAGAGATGAAAAAGAATCTGAAAGATATCAAATCGTGTCATTTATTCTGGTTCAAGTGATTTATATGAAAACATAATAAAAGTAAGTTTTTAGGCAATCTATGCCTCCCAATAGCCATTATTGTAAAAAATAGTATATTCAAATTTGCATTTATTTCCATATTCTAGTTTGCATATTTGGTTTGAGAAAATTTTGAAATGAGAATCATAGAAATTCTTTACAGAAAGTTAATTTTGTTTAACTTTTTGTATCATAATAGCAGTGTAATGTAGTAACTAGTATTTAACTAAGGTGTAATCTCGCAAAGTTTAACAGATTGTATTTTCACACTGGTTTGTGGCAACACAACACACTGTTTCAAGAACTCACCAATATAATTTCCCCAACCATGTTTCTCCTTTCCAATTCTGTGTAAATTTAAGAGATTCGCTTATAAATTGTGCGGTTGCCACATTGTAATACGCATTATGTTATCTCTTAATATATGATTCCAGACATGTGTAGTTTTATGTGCACTTAACATTTTTGACATCCTATGGGATGATTAACAAAGAAACAGTAATAAAAGCACATTCCAATTATATGTACGAAAATAAGAAATAGTAGTATTCATTTAAATAATTTAAAACAGTAATGAAATCTAAATCTTGGAAATAATTTACAAAATTGTGGACATGTATTCTGGCTGAGCTTTAGCAAAGCCAAACACTCAGGGTGGTAGAAAATTTTACTTTTACCTGTGTCTATCTGTCCGCACGATACCTCGAAAGCTAATTAATTGTGACTTGTATTGAGACAACTTCAAGTTCCAATGATGGCACATGTTTCCTCATGAGGAAACTGTTGAGCGTTTAGCGAAGCCTAACTCTCTGTAGGATATCTCTAACACGGATTGAGTTATACATAACATGTGATGATTGTGTGAGTTTACAAGTGATGTTGTGCTGGTGCTCTAATTTTGATGTGTATTATAAAAAAACCGTGATTTTGCTGTGTGAATCTTATTGGCAAGTAAACACTATACACTAAAATATAACTCTGGAACAATTAGTTTCAACTTTTTCTTAGACAATAAATTGATAATTACATCAAACAATTCCTAGCCTAGGATAACCTCTAAATTAAAAAAACTGTCTGTTTTTTAAGTGTCGAAAGAACTTAATAAGTTTTAAAATCTTACATTATATTAAATAGAGTGACATGTTTTATTTGATGCATTCATTATATTTTTATATTATATTTTAAATTCTGGACAATAATAATTTTAGCATAATAGCTGCAGGTAGTTCTCCTGTTTTAACAGGCATCTTGCTTGAGTTTGTGCTCATCATAGGTACTAGAGACACTGCTTGTTATAGAGTCATGATAGCTCAGTTGGTAAATGAAAGATTGCTATACACGAGGACCTAGGCTCAAATCTCATAATGGGCATAATCTTTTTGCCTCATAAAATATTGAAGTTGATTCTACAGTGGAAGGGATATACATTTTGTGGATTTTTTCCTTTTGTTTTAATTAATTATCTGTAAAAAATATGTATTATTGACTCTACTTTAGTAAAAATGGCTAAAACAAAGAGTAATAAAAAGAACTGTTGACAAAAATCCTTGTGGGGATTGCACAAAAAAAATGTAACAAAAAACAGTCGTGCTGTTTTATGTAAAGGAGGTATGTCAAACAATGGTTTCACTTTAAGTGTACAGATTTGACTGTTACCCAGTTTAATACATTGTATAATACAAAAGAAAACTGGTACTGTAATAAATGTGATGTAACAGGAGATAATGGTGTATTTCAAGACACTATGAGTGTAGTTAGCTCTATCAATGAAGGAAATTATGAGGAAACAGTTTTAAATAATGAAATCAATACATTGTTGACTGAAGAAATAGAAAATCAAAAAATCAATAATAAAAATTCTCAACGAAGATTTAGTAAAAGCTCGAAAACAAATTAATAATTTAGAAAAAACTAGTACTTGACAGGCAGGAAGAAATAATTAATTTAAAATATAATAATAATAATAATAATACTGATCTCAAGGTGGTATCGTGTAGAAGTACAAAATCAAGAAGAAGTTTGCCTTGTCAGTTTAAACTTCAAACAAGTAATTTCTTTCAACTCCTCCAGGACAATGAAAACTGATTTATAAATACAAAGGAAATAGTGTACAAATGAAAGTACAGGCAGACACTTATATAAATAAGAAGATAAAAAAAAGCAATCAGACTAAACAAACAACTTTGAACCCTTGTTATAAAAATCAGAAGAAAAAAATATTGTTATGTTCTGATAGCCATGGAAAAAAAATCTAGTGTGGCATATTAATAAATGTCAACAGGAATATGAAAGTGTAGGTTTTTGTTAGGCCTGGAGGTAAAACTAAACAGATAGTAAATAAAGAAAATATAACGAGTGAACTTAAGAGTAGAGAAGACATTCTAGTTGTGCTGTGTGGTTCAAAATGACGTGGCTGCAAATGAAGCCCCAAAAACGTGTTACATGGTATCAAAGAGACTCTTAGTTATGTACGCAATAACAAAGTTCTGCTTGTTAATTATTTACCTAATAGATACGACCTTGCTAGCTGGTCATGTGTTAATAAAGAGGTTTTCAAAGTACAAATGTGGCGCTAGCAGACCTGAGTAAGGGAAATACTCAAATGTGTCACTGATTGAAGCAAGTCAGGCTGAAAGACACCTACATACCCGCCATGGCATGCACCTTAATCAACGGGGTACGAGGATGGCTTGCTGAGAAGATATGCAGAGGTGAGTAAATGGAGCTCAAGCAGATCACCTTGTTTGTGTGAATCGCCTGATGATATTGTGCCAGCCCCGGACTCTCTCCAGGATTGTGAGCGTCAGATTTTATTGGCATCCGGTACAGGACCCACGAGCTGACATATTGATCCATCAGTGCCTTCCTTCCCAGCTTTCGATGGATGAATGTTTCCCCACACAAACCACCTCACCTCACCACTAGTTCTGTAAATAACTTAACTTTTAACGAAGCCAGTAATGTAGATATTGTAGATATTGTAAATAGTAATAATAGTTTTTAGCCAAAGTTTAAATTATGTTTAATCATTGTTCAACTCTAAGCAGTCAGGCATGCATCAACACGTTCTAATATCTGTGTGTCTACTCTAAATATTAGATCTTTGCGCAAAAAACTTGGTTTGTTAGATATTATCTTAAGGAATAAGCCTTTCTGATGTGCTTTGTTTGAATGAGCATTGGCTGACAAAACAAGAAATTTCTCTGTATGTATCCCAGAAAACTTTGTATATGCAACCAGTTACTGTAGAACACCACCTCTTACTCATGGTGGGTCATCAATTTATGTTAAAAAAATGACTTGAAGTATGAATATAATAGATTTTATCCCAGTATTGCATTGATTTTATCTGTGAAGTCTCAGCAATTAAAACTGGTACACCATGATCTTATCATTGTGTCAGTTTATAGAACTCCAAATTCAGATTTTGGGGTTTTTTTTAATAAGTTAGATGTTTTTAAATGTCATATATAGTATCTAAATCTTGGCAAATATTTTGCTATAACAGGTGATTTTAATGTAAATATTTTAGAAACTCATAGGTTAGATGTTCAATGTTTTTTAGATGTTTTTTAGATCCTTTAATTTATTTCCAACTAATTTTAAAGCAAACTAGAGATTTGGGCCTGTTTGGACAATGTATTCACAAATTTGGATGGTAGTAGTTTTGACTCCTCCTTACTTGAACAAGACCTAATATCAATCTAGACCGCTGGCTTATGGGTAATAATTTTTCATTTTGCCAAAAAACATTAAAAAAAATAGTCAATGTGTTTTAAAAAAGAAAACAACGGAAAAATTGTACCAAACGATTAATATCCCCTGAAAAAAACTACATAATCTAAAAGAATGTCTAAGTAATCTTGACTGGGGCAGTGTGTGTAATAATTGTAATGTAAATGTTATTGTTAAGTCATTTGTAAATATATTTTAAAATGTTATTTATTTTTAATATGTATTGTCCAAAAATATCTGTAAAATGTAAAACCTAAGAGAATTAACAAGGGGAACTGGTTTATTCCTGAATTAAGTATGATGAGAAATCAACTTTTTAACTTTGTAATGACAAATGGAAGGATACTTCAAGTTTAGTAGATAAGGCGCGTTTTAAGAATTTTCAAAAAAAAATTACAGACAAGATATTACAAAGGCCAAAATTGCAGCCAATAGCAAGATGATTTCAAAACTCAAAAAATCGTTGTAAAGCTGCATGGAAAGTTGCAAAAACTGAATGTAATCTGAATCCGATGTCACAGCCACCAATACCTTATTAGCCCTGATATTTTTAAATGATTTTTTTTTGTGAATGTGGCAGTAAATACAAATAATAACCTCTGCTCTGATTTTTTAGCAAACTCCCCCTCAGCGCCACAACCAACTAGCAGTTTTCAATGGAAACTGATTGATGAAACTTTTGTTTAAATCTGTTGTAAATAAAATGAGTAATTTCCCGTTGTAAGGATGTGTATGGCCTTTTCAATCAAAATATTATGTTTTAAAAAATGTATATTATTGATGTAATTGTAAGTACCACTTACCTATTGTAATTAAATTTTTAATTTTATCTCAAGGAGTTATTTAACCCCCAAAATTGTCTTAAAGTATCTAAAATTACAACCTATTCAAAGAGAAAGGAGATGTAAAAAATCCAGACACAATTATCGTCCCATTACAATTGTACCCATTATAAAGTAAAATTATTGAGTCATGTCTTGTAGCTCAACTCTATGAATATTTTTTGTAAAATAATAATTTGCTAAAAACAACCTATCAATTTGGGTTTAGACCTAACCATTCAATAGTGATGCAGTAGAAGCAATAGTAAACTTTGTTCTCAATGGTTTTGAAAATAAAACTGGTAGTAGGAGCAAGTATGATTGATTTAAGTAAGGCGTTTGGATACGGTTTCAAACATGGCTTATTGTCAAAAAAGCTAAAATATTATGGAATTTTGGACAAAAGAGCTGGCAAATTGTTGAGTAGTTACCTTACAGATAGAAAACAAATAGTTTGTATACAAGACAAAGATTCTCAATTTTTTGAAATGTTTTCCAGCAGGGGTACCACAAGGTTCAGTACTGGGGAACCCTTTCTTTTTTTTTAAATTTTGTTTAATGATTTTAGTTATAAATGTTTCATCTTTTTCTGTTTCCTATATTGCAGAAGGATGATACAACCATTACTTAACTCTGGTTTGGATATTTTAGATGTGAAAATTCAACTTAACAAATTCATTAAAAACAAGCAAAACAATGGTTTCTTGCTAATGATCTGTTAATAAATGATACTAAGACTGAACAAATAATATTTACTTTAAAGAAACCATTTATCGGATGTAGACTATGACTTGTTCAAACCTGTAAAAATGCTTGGGTATTTCATTTAGAACCAGCAAACTCTGTTGGGACGAAATGATGTTAATCATCTCTGTAAAAAAAACTGTCCAGAGTTACTTATCTTTTAAGAAAGTTGAAGGATTGCGGTGAATCTGGATGTTCTCTTGTCATGATATAACTTTTGGCCTTTTTCATGCCACATCTGAGCTATGGTATACCGTCTTTTGGGGTGGTTCTAGTTCAGCAAAAAGAAGCCTTTATTTGGCAGAAGAAGGCTCTTAGGAATAATAAACGGACATACTAGCCATGTCGGCTTCATGTAGGAAACACTTTTCAACAAACTTAATATTATGACTCTTGCATGTATCTAAATTAGCTGTAACCTGATTATGTTAAGAAAAAATAACCATTGAGTAATTTTTAATCAAGCAAATTCAATACATGATTACAATAACTAGACAAAAGGAAAGATCTTGTTAAACCTAATGTTAGGCTTAATAAGTGTTTTAGAGTAGTTTTAAGTATCAACAAATCTTGTTAAATCCCAATAATATAAATAAACTGCCGATGTCCATCAGGTCACTTCCCTTGTAATAAATTTTTAGTTGTACTATTGCTAAGTGGCTTAAGAAGAAAGCATTTTATACTGCAGAAGAGTATATGAACTGTGATATGATTGGACTTGGACACCTTAATTTTGTATATAACTTCTTGACGATGCCTATTGTAACTTGTTTACACTTAATGGAAAATAAAGTTCTTGATTCTTGATTTTGATACACTTGAAATTTTGCATGAACATTTGCTTAGGCAAAGGATAGAGTTATATCATAGTTGCATATTCATCTAATGGAAACTTATGGTTGAGCATTAGTGAAGGGTTATACTGAGGGAAATACCTCAGTACCTAACTGAAATCTGGATTGAAAACTGAATTTCTATATAGCTTAGGTATGTTGGGTCAGTCAATTGAGGGAGATATATAGAGAACAAACTTAAGCTACGGAATTGAAATATTATGAATGATTCATTTCTACAGGGAAAGATAGATGTCCCTTCGTGGGAGTGCCCCTCAATCTAGCCAGCATGCAATATGGTCAACACACCATTGCCCCAAAATTCTAGCAAATTTAGCTATAGGGAGCAAGGATGATTTGAGAGATCGGAACACGGCATGTGGCCGAGCGGTGTTTAAACCGTTGGACTTTGAATCCGAGTTAGAGATAGCACGGGTTTCCAAATTCTGTCTGTGACCGTTGCACTTTTTATCAGTACCATCTATTCTTCTACTGTATCGACTCTCTCCCTTGTTCTGTTAGATAAGATCCTCGCACAGGCCAGTGGCCCATGAGGACGGGCAGAAACATTAAATAAGTAAGGCCTAGAAGGGGGTTGGCCTCTCCTTAATAAAAAAAGAGAGAATTTCAACTAATTAATACAAATGACTTACTATGCATGTCTGGAGCCATCATGACAATTAAGTCATATTTCTTCCCTGTTTAACGCAAATGCAGTCTGCTGTCCAAACGAGATGTGAATTAACATTATGTAGGAAGATCAACCCACAATAATTGAGGAAATCCCTCTCCTCCCAATATATATTGCTTTACATCATTTACGCGCTTTAATCGTTTTAACCAATGAGATGGACTCTGACATATTAGAGCAAGCATAATACAAGATATGATTAACCAAAATGGGCGTCTAAATGAGGAAGTTTCTTCCCAATACGCCAATCAGATGAGTCTGACCACCTCCCACCAAAGCAGTAAAGTTATCAAAGCATAGAGTTGTGTAAACGTGATGTGATTGGCTATATCGATAACTACAGGATTTTGGGCTTAATGCAACACAAACCAACATTGTCAATCATGAGTTTGGTTCTCTCTTATCAGAGCTCTAGAGATTTTTATTGTGGAGACTAAGAAACATCAGTAAATGGTATGTGATAGATGACAGGGAGGTTCCCCAGAACACCAGAATTTTTGTACACCATGCTCACACAACATTTTGTCAACAGTCCTCCAACCACAATTATGGAAATGCTGCTTGTGACTCATAATCAATACTTGTTTTTTCAACAAAGAGAACGGATAAGTTAGAAAGCCTAGACCTGGTTCATCTTGTGAACCCAACAGGTGGGACCTAAATGAGTTTAAGTTTTTGAAAAAGTCAACAGATATATTACTAACAACACAACATATTGTTAAATAAATTCTAAGAGGCTAAAATGAGACAATTGGGAGAGAATCCAAACAACTTATTCAACAATTGAATTCTAAGCAAGAACTTATAAAAATTATTCCTCCCTTAAATTTATTTTTTTTTTTTAGAGAAGTGGGAAACTTTAGTGTCTTAAATATTGACTATCCATCCAATTATTGCTATTGACCAGTAAAGTTGAAGGTTACAAATTCCAGCGCTTAACCGCAACAAAATTTAATGCATAGGCATTTATTGCAATTTCAACCCTTTTCAGAAATACTTATAGTGTCAAATAAAAAATAACTATGATCCTACTATCCTTTGAGGTATTGTGGCCGAAGCAAAGTAGAGTGGGCAAACAGCGTAATAATCTTTAATTGTAACTTAACAGATTTTCACAAAAAATTTGCTCGATTTGATATATTATTAAGACGCCTTTATTTTGCTTATTGTAAGACTCTGCAATTGCGTTTGGCTTATGCATTTAATCAAAAATTCAATATTTTAAATACGAAACTAAACTAATACTAACAAAAAAGGTGTATTCATCATTATTTTTTGGACTTGGGATTGGAATGAATGATACAGTTAAAAAACTAATTTTCTGGTATTTAGGTATAAAATGACAGTTTACAGTCATTAGAAGAATCTACCAAGCTATTCTCATATACTAATCAATTAATGAAAAGCTAACAAACTACCTTTATTAGAAGCAATCACTGTTACAAAATACTGGGCAAAAGGCCAAATTGGTGGGCAATTGAATCCCATAAAATTGGAATTTTTTTTAATAAGAAAAACCAACTTTTAAACCCACAATCTTCCTAAAAAAATTAAAAAAAAATGAAAAGTGTTAAAAAATTCAAATATCATCTAAAAGATTACTTTATTAACAAGACTTTGTTTTATAATTTGATGAGTTTGAAGGATAGCATTTGCGTTGTTTATGAATTATTTAGAGTATTATAAAATAGGGATTCCATTGAATTTGTTTCTTCTGCTCGCATGCTGTCATTGTTTGGGGGTTATAAGAACATAGTTAGTTAATAACACAATTATAGTATAATCCTTAGTCAAAATATATAAATAATTGTTATTTTATTGTAAATGCTTGACACCATGTCATGTACTACTAACATGAATAAAGATATTTTCAATTCCAATTCAAATCCTCATACTTATTAATGCATGAGGATGCATGTCTTTTTAAAATTTAATAGTAGATAATAAACTTCTCCCAACAAAAATTCTGTTAATATTCAGAATTAGTTTTTGTGGCGTGTCTGAGGTCCTCCACAATTAAAACTTCGAGAAGCTTTCTGTCAACTGGATCTCCCCCCCAGGGTTTGATGTTTACACCAAGCAGCTGCAAGTGTTGTGTAAGTGTTTGTGCATTTTTACTTAATAATGCTCAAAATAAAGTCTCATGGAGAAACTCCAAAATTAGATTCTAAAGAGACTTGTTCTACACTAAACATAAATCTTGCCATGGGAGTGCACGATGGCCGAGCGGCTCTAAGATGTTGGACTTTGAGTCTGAGTTAACAGATAACGCAGGTTAGAATCCTGTCTGCAAAACCCTTGCACTTTTTTATCAGTACCATCAACCATTTTACTGCATTTACTCTGCCCTTATTCTGTTTAAAAATATATAATCTACCCTCACATGCTAGTCCTCGCACTACAGGCCAGTGGCCCATGAGGACGGGCAGCCAGAATATCAAATAGGCAAAAAAAATAAAGGGGATCGCTACTTTATCTCCTTAAAAAAATTCAAGTCTTGTCAAAAAAAATTATTGTGAAAGACCTTCTCCATTAAAAAGTTGAAAAGGAAACAATAATCATGCATCTAATTAAGAACAAATATTGCTACTTAACTTAACATTTGTTTGAAATAAGTATTGTTTATGTCAACATAATAATAATAATAATAATCATAAATTTGTTTAATAGTCGTAAAAACATGTTATACCATAGCACATTTGACAAAAGTCTAATTCAGGTACAGACTAAGTAGCATAGTCTCTAAAATAAATAATTAATAAAGTATATAAATTACAATAAAATATTATATTATATATAAAACAATATAAGACATTAATTGTCTAGTTGATAATTATACTAGTTATATTATGAAGTTAGTATCTTAAAACAATCATTAAAATTAATCTATTTTGTTTAATAGAAAAAAAAACTCATCAATATTATAAAAAGGGTTTTTTAACAGCCATTCATAAAGTTTATTTTTATAAATTTTAAAGAGGGTATATTTCTAAAATCCAAATAATTTTATAATTGTTATACACCTTCAAGCCAAATTATAACAATGACTATTCAAAGATTTGCTCAGTCGACAATATTCAATTAAAATGTTATTTTTGTTTCGTGTGTCATTAAAATTATGTGTTTGTGTATGGTTTATTAAAGTCCTCAATATTATTTATAAATAATGTAAACAGATAAGTCAAGCAAATATAAATTAAACATATTGTAAGTATTCCTTGGTTAATGAAAAACATAAATCCTTGGTTAATAAATCAGAAGAGTTTCCATCTGACCTTTCAACAGAATGTGCTTTCAATTAGTGAACTAAATGCTTGAACAAAAGAAAAAAAGCTTTTTATGCATTTTGCTACTTTTTCAAAATAAACTTGCTGTACTGTAGCATTTTTAGATATTACAGTGGTCTCACGTCATTTCTCATCTCTAAACAAGATTTTTCCCATATAATCACCATCCCCACAAAATTATTTTATTATAAATTTATTTTGATTTAACTAAATTTCTCCCCCACAACTACTTGTTCAGTTAAAAAACAGTAAAGACAATTTTTGTTAACAACTTTTTTTGTATTATCCCAATTATATTTTCCTGTTATAATAACGTATAGTAATATTATAGTAGTAGTAGTATATGTGGGCAAATAAACAAAATGTTCTGTTACTTTTTAATATCTAATAAACCACAAAGGTTTTAAAAATTATTTTGAAGTTTCAAGACATACCCTTAACACAAGAAACTCCACTTTGTGTAGGAGGCGATTACAATAGTCAAACATCGCCATTTCTAGACAAAAAATAATCTAAAATAAAGTTATGAAAAATTATATAAAATGGCCCCTTTATCATCTGAGAACTCTTTTTCCAGTCATCAATCTTTATTTTAAATAAACAAGAACTTTGACAATACATTGAACTAAAATCTAAAATTTTA
>NW_025780575.1:0-47860 GCF_021130785.1 Homalodisca vitripennis | reverse complement strand
TGTGTTTCTTTGAATTCACGTGTCGTATTGCAATATTACAAAACGCAACAGGTGGGTCACGTGCATCATATATACGCATTCCTATTTCTGGTCGTATGTACATTATCGGAAGAAAATCTAATCAGTAAGTATGATTGTTGTAATATTTTTTTAGCTTGTTAACATTTTATTAAAAATTATAAAATAACATAAATTTGATATTTACTCTCTTCACATCGTACTTCTCGTACAACATTTGTCAGATGATGCCAATTGAAAGTGTTCGATTAGATTTGCCTAGTGTTGGTTGCGGCTTCATCTGAGATGGCGAATGGAGGCGGAGAAATTATTGATTCTTCAACTGAATTTGCCATCAGTGGACTTGAAGAGAACGTACTTTAATGGATAATACTTAGGATAAAGATTCATCCACCAACATCATAGAAATGTCATGGCTGTTTGAAAAAGAAAAATGTGTTGCCGTCCAGGTGTGATGCGGTTAACACACAATATTAATTTAAATGCATACTTTAAAAGTCGGTTATATATGCACTTTTGCACTACCACTCGACTAACAAATATTCCTTTTTCGTTCGCACGTTTCCGATAGGAACCCATTTTAACAACAAATGGGTTTTATACAAGAATGAACACAAATTTCTTTCTTGTTTTACGGTTGTCCAGGTAAAGATAAGTCGCTTGTGTTGTTTAATAATTTACTAGGATTTAACTATACAACTAAAATGACACTCCTAATTTGAATAAGGCACATGAATCACAATGTGGACAAAGAAGTGACCTGGTGTAGGCAGGTACTATGGTAGAGGGGTGGGAAAAGTATAATGGCATACTTTTAGAATGGCTAGATAGAGGAATTCGCTTGAATCTACCCAGCTCCCCCACAACATCGGCTACTCGTCAGCTTCCTACAGTACACATTGAGATATTCGTATCTTAACCCATCATCTCCTTGGCAAATATAATGTCTGTATAAAAAAGGTCAAACACTCATCTAAACACTACCTGATTGTCGCGCAAGTGCTCCTGTCTATATTAACACGACATATGTATGGTACATATGTCTGCATATGTATGGTACATCTGAATAGGGTGGCCTTCTTGGGTGGGACATATTAGACAAATGGGTAACAGTCAAGTAATTAGATTGGTTCGTTGTTTTTCCCTCTTTTCCAAGACCAGTATATTTCCTCTGTGTAGAATGGATTTAAGATTCAGGTATTAGAAGTTAAGATGTGGGTAGGACACTTAACTTTTTTGTTTTTTGTTACTCGTGCATGACAATTATAGTTAGGAAAATGCTTGTTATTTTTAACTGAGGGATATAAAAAAGGAAAATCGGTTGGCATGGCGCGTAAGCATTGTTTTACATAACTTATATACCGGATTAAGAGACCGAAGTAATGTTTACTACCTAAAAATATATGTCAGTTGTTTGAGAATGACATAGCTAGAAAACAAAAATATATTTCATTTCATAAGAAAGTTACAAATGATCCCTTATTTGTAATGCCCTTATCATTAATTATAAAAATAATAATCATCAAAATAATACTACTGAAATATTGTTTACTGAATATATACATTTTCATGGTGTTATAATACTGTTTTAAATTAAAAATTTCTTTCGTCAACTTTCTTAAATATGAAACTTTCCTTCTTTATTCATTAATCACAACTGTTAAGTCTTTTCCGTTACTGATAGAGAACGGCTAAAATTGTATTACATGTTTCAGAATTATTATAATTTGAAAGTAGTATTCAATTACTATCACAAGAACTATTTATGTCAATAATATTATTTGCATTTTTTTCAGGTTAGGGCTTTTTTATGCTGTTGTTTACAATTATGAAGTAACATAACTATAACTAATTTATGAAACTGCTATGATATGAGATTGGGTCCACACAAGGAGCGTTGGGCTGATCGATATGTGATTAAAATTATGAAATCATTCCACCTAAATCTCCAATATTTATAGGGAGGGAAAGTCGGTCAACAAAATGTCCTTTTCTCTCGATTAGTTACACGATTGTCTATATTTTGGAATGAAAGACCTACCAATGCATTTATTACTAGTTGCAAGCTAGGAATTAACTAGTCATATTACATAAATAATAAAAAATAAAGTATTTACTATTCTTAGATTCACTTGCAATGATGAAGAAAATAGGAGTAAGAACGTGAGAACAGGTGATTGTCCTGATTTTCGTACTAGCTGTTGAGCCAATTCTCGTATACTCTTTTAACAAATATTTTATTGTTCGTCAAATTTACTTCTCGTATAGTCTTTAACTTGCAACGTTTTTCCATATTATGTTTTTCGCAGCGGTCCAACGTCATAAATCCAAATAAATGTGATAACCCAGTTTATCATCTTTTAAATCGAGTCTCTTAACTGTAATTTGTATAAAAATAAAATCACTTTTAGAGCAACTTTTGATTTTTTACAGTTAAACATTTGTTTAAGTACTTACAGATGATTTTTCTTACAAGTCATTTTTTTAAGTAGGACTTATCCAATGTCGGTTGATCAATTCAAAGGTTCCAATTAAACACATCGTTTGTTAATATCAATATAAAAAGAGATCCGTGTACTGTACTATGTCCAAAACTGTACAAAATCCAGAAGATTTATCAATCTCAGAATGGAATACCAGCAATAGTGATGTTTTCAAATTGAACTCAGTGTGCAGGATCGAGTATGATAGAACTCCAAGAGTAATCCTAACATGCGGAACACTTCACAACCTGCGCCAGTGTATGTATTTGTTGGAACGAGCGTAATGGAACGCTCATGTGTACTCTTTCATCTCGTCCGTCCCTGTTGTTTCAAACAAATGGTGATATGTACAATAGAGTGTTTTTAGAACGCATATTTAATTGCAGCAGTAGAGCCCGCAGCAAACCGGCTAAATGTTTAGTTTACGTGGAACAGGATCGAGTTTGATAGAACTCCAAGAGTAATCCTAACATGCGGAACACTTCACAACCTGCGCAGCGTATGTATTGTTGGAACGAGCGTAATGGAACGCTCATGTGTACTCTTTCATCTCGTCCGTCCCTGTTGTTTCAACAAATGGTGATTATGTACAATAGAGTGTTTTTAGAACTCTATTTAATTGCAGCAGTAGAGCCCGCAGGCAAACCGGCTAAATGTTTAGTTTACGTGGAAACAGGATCGAGTTTGATAGAACTCCAAGAGTAAATCCTAACATGCGGAACACTTCACAACCTGCGCAGTGTTATGTATTGTTGGAACGAGCGTAATGGAACGCTCATGTGTACTCTTTCATCTCGTCCGTCTCTTTTGTTTTCAACAAATGGTGATATGTACAATAGAGTGTTTTTTAGAACTCTATTTAATTGCAGCAGTAGAGCCCGCAGCAAACCGGCTAAATGTTTAGTTTACGTGGAACAGGATCGAGTTTGATAGAACCTCCAAGAGTAATCCTAACATGCGGAACACTTCACAACCTGCGCAGTGTACTGTATGTATTGTTGGAACAAGCGTAATGGAAACGCTCATGGGTACTTTTTCATCTCGTCCGTCTCTGTTGTTTCAACAAATGGTGATATGTACAATAGAGTGTTTTTAGAACTCTATTTAATTGCAGCAGTAGAGCCCGCGAGCAAAACCGGCTAAATGTTTAGTTTACGTGGAACAGGATCGAGTTTGATAGAACTCCAAGAGTAATCCTAACATGCGGAACACTTCACAACCTGCGCAGTGTATGTATTGTTGAACGGGCGTAATTGGAACGCTCATGTGTACTCTTTCATCTCGTCCGTCTCTTTTGTTTCAAACAAATGGTGATATGTACAATAGAGTGTTTTTAGAACTCTATTTTAATTGCAGCAGTAGAGCCCCGCAGCAAAACCGGCTAAATGTTTAGTTTACGTGGAACAGGATTCGAGTTTGATAGAACTCCAAGAGTAATCCTAACATGCGGAACACTTCACAACCTGCGCAGTGTATGTATTGTTGGAACGGGCGTAATGGAACGCTCATGTGTACTCTTTCATCTCGTCCGTCCCCTGTTGTTTCAACAAATGGGTGATATATACAATAGAGTGTTTTCAGAACTCTGTGTGGTTTAATTGCAGCAGTGTAGCCCGCAGCAAACCGGGTGAATGTTTAGTTTACGTGGAACAAACATCATAAATATGAGATTTGCCCTGGGTGGTATAGAAAACCAATGTTATACTAACCCATATTCTGAAATTCTAACATATAAATAAATATTTCGCACCCTACTTACATACCTATTCTGGGTAACAGAACATTTCATTTCAACAGGAGGCTATAATATTAAAGTTTAAGTATGAAGTTAAAAGTTACACATTTAAATCAATAACTTTTGTTACACGTATATTATTTTTTTGAATACACTATTAACGTTTCACGACTTACCTTGTAAATATGAAGGGCTTATATGTATAATATATGTTTAACACTGTATAAAATAACGCAAACTAACAAATGCATTAGATATCTATAAATAATTCAACATTGATTTTCAAGTTAGAAAAAGACAGCTATTTTATGACTGTATTTGCAAATAGTAAACAAATTCTATAATTATTCTCATATTGAGATGAAATCCTTTATGATTCGCATGCTTAGTCCTGTAGTATATTTATTTGTAATTAGTAAGTTGTGTAAATAGCTAATAAATACTTCAGTGTTAAAATATTAGAAAACACTAATAACTCCTATGTACGATAATCTAATATTAAAAAAACACTAATATTTGAACAGAGGACAGTAAAACTAAATATCTTAAAAAATAATTAAGCATAAAGTACTAACTCTATGGGAGTTGTGCAGTACTTCCCTTAATTAACTGTCTTTAGTATTAATAATAAAATAACTCAAAAACAACTTTGGATCTGCACAGTTTTGTATTAAAATAGTTTGTAGTACTATTTTACTATTAAAATAGTTAACTAAAATATTTTTAATAGTACAAACATTTTAGATTGTATAAAAATGAAAACAATAGTTGTTTCAAAAACATTTTTGAACAATTTAGAGTTCAAAATAAGGATGTTGTCACATACGAAGTCTGTTTCATAACAGGGGAGGCTAGATGCTGGAAAAAAAGAAAAAACATAAACACAACTGTGATACTATATCTTAGATTGAAAAAGGGTTTAATTAAAATTTACGACTTAGGAAATAATTTACTGAGAATATAAATGAATTTACCAAAATTAGCAAACATTGTCTTCAACTGCCATCCCTGGTGGTAGCTGGAAGGAGAGTGGACAATTTAGGAATTAGTAAAATAATTAATTAGTACAAACGAATCAGGATATGGAACTGCTGGCCTTCTTCATTGCACTGTAAATCATAGGTGAGTAAAAATACATTTTGAATATAGAAATATTAATTAAATTTAAAAATTTTACTTACTAATAGTACATAAATAGTTTCCAAAATATGAAGGAATTAAATGATTGTTCACGTAACAACAAGTAATAAATTATAATGATTTGACAAAACTTTAACTGTGTTATCAATAATATACTCGATTAAATATAACACTGGTATAAAATTTACAATAATATGTAATTAATAATTTATCAAACAAGGTATTTCCAAAATACGAAATATAGCACTGCAGCAGATGGAATTCCTTAATAAATTACGATGCCGTTGTCTAATTGTTACATAGATATTTCACAATAAACTAGACAATTTTTTTTAATTTTTATTAACATACAGAATTTAATAATTTTGTTGTGTGTTAGGTTACGTTTCTAGGTAACGAATGTTTTAGTACTTTAATTCTTGTTATTGTTATTTTAATTCGTGTTTTTGTCAGTAGATAAGTACTAAGAATCATAAAAAATGTCATGTTACCATAAATAACGTAATCCAACCCAATATACAGGACGACACCAGTCGATCACATGGCTGACATGTATGTGTGTTGTAAATGTAGCTGAGTCAGAGTATGAATACCCCTTTTTACACGACGTTAGTTTACAGTAACAACCATACAGCTAGTTGCTTGAACTATAAATGGATCTCTGCCGGACTGGACGTGCTTCTGTAAGGATAGGTACGATCAGATACGTCACAAACACTATCCTTGCTGACATCCTCGTGGTGTTCTTCAATTCTTGAGGTAAGTCAGATATAATTATAATATGGTGAATACTACTTTAGCCACTACATTACATTCTACTTTGTTCATAGGAACACTTTGCACAAGACAGTACGTTATTAAATTGGCGGAAAATAATAATCATGTCATCATATAATATTTATTGTTCTCATTATTCCACAAAACTACATTCCACAAGTTAATCATACTAGATAATCGATATTTTAAAGCTATTTACAAGCTTCTTTTAGAACCTCAGAGACTGTATTTTTATTTAGTTTATTAGTCTAACTTAGTCAACTTAATGGCTGAGCGTTTGCAAAGGCTACATCCTTCGTGAGGTTTAAAATAAATGTTTCATTTCTGTCTATATGACTGTCTGAGTTTGATTATGGTGCATGTAAATCCATGTGAATTGGCTGAGCGTTACGGAATGTTTTACATTGGTATAATAGCAGAATAAATACATTTGTAAATAAACTCACTATACTCATTAGAGTTCCTAACATATGAGATATTAAAGACATGTACCTTAATTATCCCAATACGTTTAACATCATTTTATGGGGACTTGTGGAGAGTTTCATTATTTAAACACTGATATGATTTCGAATTTAATGATAAAATAACTGTATCATGTGGCAATATATCTCAAGAACGATTTCATCTGTAGAGTTTACATTTAGCATGAAACTTCATTTCTACATAGACAAGAATGAGTTCTATGATGATGTTACAGTGAAGCCAGTTACGCGACGCGTAGTGAAGCGTACTCCTATATTGTTTATTATTGAAAGAGGAAACCACCGGATATATCATATACATCCTATTAAGGAAGTTCATTAATGCTCAACGAAATTGTTTACACTTTTACACAAATGATATTGGTTCAGGAAACCACAAGACACATTGTACTGTTAAGCAGATTCAATTACACAGCTCTATTGATCACTACCTAATGGTACACGCGTTGGTGTCTTGGCAGCGGTACAGTCAACTACTACAAAAAAATAATAACCTCCCTCACAAACTTCACAGACTTAGTGAATTCGAAAAAATATTAAAGGAGTAGTAATATCTTGAAATACAGGCAACTTTTCCTAAAGATATTCATACTTTATTGAAATAAAAAAAACATTAAGGAACGACATCTAGGACACAATAAATTATGCAAATTATGCAAATATTACAAATGTATTAGTTATACCATGGGAAAATATAAAATTTGTCTCAACAGATAAATTAACTTGTCGCCATGAAAACAACACTTGTTTTAAGTAAAAATTTGTGTTACACATTTCAGTAGCTCTCTGAAACGTAATATGCTGAATAGAAGGCACCTCTTTAAGGGGACTGTTACCCAAAAAATTAATAAAATAATAATTTTTTTTATTTTTTCCTTATTTTTTCTTTGGAATGTACTGATTTCATTGCAGTAATTAGTTTTTTTCCTATGATTATTATAAGTTGGTAAAAAAATATATTATTGAAAACCCTTGCATGTCATTTTTCGACACTAACTAAACATCAGTCATGTTCCACTAGCTTAACACTCATATATTTCATTGTTTTGCTGTATTTTAACTTTTTATGTTGGCTATACTGTCTAGCATCTTTATTTCAGGTTTACTATTATTGTTACTACTGTCAAAAGAGGATGGGAAAGCGGCTTTTAAAATTAAAATCTGTCTCGGGTAAAGTAAAACTTGAGGATGGTAAGGGATTAGGTGGGCAGGGTAGGCTAAGTGAGCCTAATATTCAAAAACTGCAGACCTATTAAGAGCCTGGCTACAAGGCGAAATGTGCAGAGTGTTGAAGAGATGAGAAAGGCAATATATGGGCAGTTGGTACTTTCACACGATGTCCATCAAATGATAAACCTACTCATCAGCTATGCCCTAAAAGACAATGAGACATGGTGTAAATATAACCTGAGTTTACTGACCAATGAAATGTATGACCATGATAAACATTTTCACATCCCTGAGTGTGTTATGAGTTTTATAAAATTTCATATTCAAAGACCTTTCAGAAACCAAACTGTTTGGAGCGATGTTTGAAAGGGAAAACTCAAAACCAAAATGAGTCATTGAATAGTGTTATTTGGTCCCTAATACCAAAAAGAACTTTTGTAACTCTGCCTACCCTTAAATTTGGTGTTTACTCTGCAGTTTTGTAGCTTTTAGTGACGGCTTTTTCTAGTAAATTACAAAGTTTTGGAAGCATTAAACCTACGTCCAGGGAAAAAATTTTGTAAAAGCGATGAAAGCCGCCTAGAAATAGTGCGAGTGAAGGAAAGCGGGACAAGAAAGTTCAAGGAACTAGAAAAGAAAATAAGGAACAAGAGAGCTTTTGAAAATAAAACGCCTTGAAGACATGTTTACACAAAGTGAAGACCCAGATAATCCATCCTACAGCTCTCAGGACAACTACTAGGCTATTGTAGTTAAGACATTTTCCTTTCGATTCCCGTAAGCTGGTTTTTTTTCTATTTAGATGCAAGTTTTCTCAGCCATTTATGAACTCAGACCTCTCTCAAATTTTTACCACTTGTACTTTGTACTATAATCTAGGTCCTGACCAAAGGGTTTTACAAAATAAGAAAGTATTATCTTAGAAATAAAATATATTTTGTGATTTTTTTAGTTTTAAAAAAGGTGAACTTTTTAAAATTATTTTTTTAATACTAAAAGATGATAAATTGTAATTTTGGTTGATCACGAAACTATAAAAAGGTGGTGCTTTTAAAGATAAAAAAAATCAAAGCTCTATCATGACTCATTATTTTAGAAACCTGCATTATTAAGTTTATATGGACTAAGATAGGCGGTAACAGTCCCCTTAAAGTACTACAAGCTGCAAGCTCTGGGTGCTGACCATGCTTCACTCAACAACTGGTCATCGGACCTGCGTGACAGGCTGTGTCGGTTGGGCTGGAATGTTCTTCAAAAAGATAAGTTCAAAACGATGTACACTAATACGATTCATTTATGTATATTACAAACAAGAAGTGTGTAGGTAGATTAGGGTAAAGATAGGACTTGTACTCCGTTGAAAAGTATAAAGACTATTACTAATACACACATACACAGGCTGTAAATTAAGTTCTGATACGCCTGGATATATTCAAAACGGATTGAGTTATTGATTTAAAATCTTCACCATACATATTAAAATACCTTTTGGAGGGTGAAAAAATTTCCCTTTTTCAAAGGGGGGTAGAGGTGATCATTTTAAATTTTCAAATTGTAACCCCTATCTTGTGACATGTCATTTGAAAGGAGAATTCAAAATAAATACAATGGACATGAACAAAACATCTCAACGAAGATCCTAGCAAACGTTATGAGCAAACAACCCCTTACATCTAAGGCTGTAGTTACAATTAACTATATATACGACTAGGTATAATTCCAACCGGATTGAGATATCAATGTACAACCTTCACAAGACATTTTTTATGGTAAAAATAAATGTTACCCCTCCTTTCTAATGGGGGATAACTTACAATTTTTCTAATTGCAACCACTACCATTTTTCTGAAGAGATTTTGAGCTGCTCGTTGGCAGGTAATCAAATTCTTTGTCATGAGCAGTTCGGCTTCAGAAAGAACCGATCCACTATCGATGCCGTCACAAGTCTGATTGAAACAGTTGTCGATGGATTGGAGAGAAGCGAGAACATGTGCTAAGCACATTTCTCGATCTATCCAAAGCATTTTAACTGTGCACATCATGATACATTGTTTGTAACAGTTGAAGACGTGCGGGGTTCGAGGTCTGCCACATGAATGGCTCTCATCATACCTCAGGGATAGAAGCCAGTGGTGTGCAGATTGCGAATTCCCTGTCATAAAAAGTTAGAATGGCCTAATGGAGTCCCACAGGGATCTATACTTGGACCAGTCCTTGTTCCTTGTGTACGTCAACAGGCTGAACTCTTCGCTCCTGAGAGGGAAAATGGTCCAGTATGCTGACGATACAACGCTCTGCATTTAAAGCTCCAACAAAACATGAATTTGAAATCATTTCCTTTTTAGAACTGAATTCATGATATTAAGTTTTTTTCTAAATTAAATCTAAGGACCAACAACTCCAAATCAAATGCACTAAATTTCTATTTGCGGCAAAGAGAGATTGAGGATCGCGCTGCTGCGATGGCGGACGATGTCCTTATAGAGGAAGGAAACTGATTCCACCAAGTACCTCGGAATGTACCTTGATCGAGGTCTGACTTGGGGACGATCACATTGAAAGTACCTGCTCAAAGGTTTTTTCAGGCATTTGTGCTCTACGGAACCTTTCAAAAATTTTGCTCCCGGGATGTACTAAAAATGGCCCTACTTCGGCCTTGTACACCCCCATCTAACGTACGGGTTGAGGCTCTGGGGCAGCTGTTCTAAATACAAATTTGAGCGAGTATTTAGAAGTCAAAATAAAGCTGTCCGCATCATTTCAAAATTAAATCCCGAAATTCATGCAAAGATGCCTTTAGGGAGCTTGGATTGCTAACTTTGGCCCTGCCTCTACATCCTCGATGTCGCCCTGTACTGCCGATTTAAGTGCGAGTGTTGGTCCGGGGCAGGGACGTCCATCAATACGGGACAAGAGGGCAGGGACAACCTTCGGTTACATCCGCACAGAACAGCCGCATTCAAACGTTTGCCATTCGAGGTTGGTGTTAAGCTGAATCAACAAGCTCCCTGGTGAAATCAAAAATTTTGAATGAACCAACAAAAATGTTAAAGCTCGATTGAGACACTTTTTGGTGTCGAGGGTGTGTTTTACTCAGTGGAAGAGTTTATGATGAGCCGCTGGGATGAAATTTAAAGTAATTGGATCATCCTATATTTCTGGTGGTAAAATTTAGAAGATTTTAAAAAGTATGGCTGTAAGTTATGAGTCTTAGGACATGAATGTGGACTGTGTATGAACAGGTATGGAACTGGGGGCAATTTAAAATAAATGTACATATTTCTAAATAATTTAATTTGACGATTGTATGCAATTTTTATAATTGTTGACACAATAAAAAAGTATTATTATTATTATTACCATTTGACATGTCCATTTTATAAGATTTATTCAATGGAAACACAATTACATGAAAACACATTTCTACGACGATCCTAGCAAAAGTTATCAGCAAATAATCCCTTACATTGTAAAGCCGCCTAGAAAAAGACAACCTCTTACTATGCACATCAGAAACATTAGATACTACGTTTAAGGGATAAGCTGGGCCCCTCAGGGCTTACTAAACGATATTACACATGCATTTTGTTGATATGCACAAGAAATTGGCATTGTTGTTAGAGACAAAAATTTCATAGCAATAGAATAAAGATTTAACGTCTACAAAACACTCACTCTTTCTCACTCAAGTTGTTTTGTGTTGACTTATTATAACCTGAATAACTTGCACTAATTTTATAATTTTATACTTTATAACAAGTAAATAAATAATTATTATGATAAACTGTTAATTTTGAATCAAATATCTACGTTGTTGGACAGTCAGGAGACGAGTCAGTAGGTAACCCCGTTCTACAAATCGTTACTGTAACCGCGCCAAGGTAACATTATAGACAGTTTTAGGGGACTAAAATTAGTAAGTAACAGTGGCTACAAATAATTATAGTAAACGCACCTAGACAAGGACTTGACCGTCAGGGGACTAAGGTGAATAGGTAACTTGTGTTACAAATCATTACAGTAACCTGCGCTTAGGTAACAGGCATAGACAATTTAAGGACTAGAGTCATTACGTAGCCAGTGTTTACAAAATAATTACAGTTATCGTGCTTAGCTAAATAGGCTAGAAAATTTAAGGGCATCGTCATTAGGGGAGTTTTACAGATCATTATACTGAACGCACCCGTAGAAAACAGGCTTGACAGTCAGATAATTAGAATGAGTATTTTATCAAAGTGACCCTAAGTCACTTTATCAGTTATAGTGCCTACAGACTCGGATCTTACAAGCTAGAGATTTTAGGTTAAAGATTTAAGGTACACTGTTTATAGGCACATAGTTTTCTCGTGTACAAAAGTAAAAGTAAGAGTTCAAGAGTTTATATATATATATATATATATAAACTATATAATATATATATAATATATATATATAGTATATATATATATATATATATATATATATATATATAAACTATATATTGTGACGATTGGGATGGATTTTTTGGAAGCAACGTGTCACCGCGCAGGACTAGGCTTGTACCCGCCTGCACGATGAAGACCGTGGAGCGACCATAATTCCTAATTACACAATATTCTCCTGCCAGCTTTGATAAGAATTTTAAGTTGTAATTTAAGGACCAAACACTAAAAGTAAATCGTAAAACAATTCAATAACCGCCAAAGATAATCTACACTTACCGACACCAACACCACGCCGACCTCCCATCACGACAAAGCCCGCCCCGACATACTAACAATGTAGAATTTACAATTACCCCCCTATAATTTTCCGGCACCTAACCCCCCCCCCTTGATTATTAAATCAATCCATAGTGTAACACATAATACAAAAAAACAAACAATAATTAAGACTTGCGACAGGTAATATTTCCGTCACCGCCACTCGCCGATCAGGACGTCCTCACTGCTCCCTGACTCAATCTAGACTCCCCGTTATCAGACCACCGGTCCTCCATCCGCACGCGGCTTATCAGAAAGACCGGTTCTAATCGTTGATTCGGCGGTCTGATAAATGTGGTGGGCAATCACCACAATCTCCCCCCCTAAAGGAAAAAAAAAATGGAGAGGAAGTGGGAAGGAAGAAACATATAAGTTAATAAAAATTTCAATTTGGAATATCCAACAATTTTGGGTGCTCTCCACCAATTCGAAGAGCGGGTGACGGACAGGAGGACCAATTACATATTGATAATAATGATGGAACAAAATCCAACTGTTGGTCTACTCTTGTACTAGTCACCCTTCAAGTAATGACCGAATAGGCGATCGCACCCTACCGTTAATATTTTGTATATATTCTAAAAACAACGGGAAAAATGTCACACACCCACCCCCCCCCCCCCCCCGAACAGGAAAGAGTTCGATACAATCAGAAAGTTGTTATGTGATGTGTAGTGTATGTGAGGGATTAGGATTGAATTCTGGTCATCCTGAAAATAAAATTGCATGTGGATTCCGTGCGGAGAGAGTGGTTTACGCGCCTGGTTTTTGGCGACCTTATAGGTTGTCTTTGTTCTGCTTGCAGTCGATGTGCGTATACAGTCCTGTGGGTTTTAGCGATACTTCTAGTGAAGATAGTGTCTTCTTCCAGAGACGAGAGTTTTTTGAGGTAATGTGTTTTGGTGCTTACACTGTGGGTACGTCTCTTCTTTAGATGTTGCCGTTCTTGATCCGATGACTTCATTTGCAATTGCAGTGACAACCACTGTTTCTTCACATGGTATGTATAGCTTTCAGTTATCCCAATGGCCCATTGTCAGGGTGGAGAATTTGGTAAGGATTAATTTATGTGGAAAAGTGCTCGGAATACACATGCGGCGGTATTTTACAAATATTCACATATTCTTAAATTAGGAATTAATTGGAATATGATAGGATTTTGACATGTCGTGTGGCGAAGTATTGTAGTATTTTTTAGTAATGAGGGTAGTATATTTTAAATTAGTGTGTGACATTGCCCATGTTCCCCGCAAAGCTAAGGTGCGTATATATACGGCGAAAAATTTTGGGGGATGGTCGTCCAGCTCGATCATAACTTGCTTTATGCGATATCCAAAAATAGCTCCGTTATATAAAAAAAAATAGATCCACTTTACGATTAAAAGGTCGGATACACGAATATATAAATAAGCACACAAATAACAAAGGTATCCCTAACAAGGAAAACATACATTAAGGTATAATAGTGAAATGACAAGGAAAGGTATTTTTAAATATTCCCATTTACAATCAACACCTAAGTCATATATTCGCTTGCACAAAATTCACGTAGAATGTAGACGGTGTATATATATCTAGCAATAAATAACATTTAATTATTTAGAAAAACATAGATATTGTCAACTTAATGTTCGTTTGATCACATTAAATTTGCAAAATTCACACACAACACACATACGAGCAGCATACGATGCTACGAGTAATAACGATCATTGTATTTCATACGATTAATGCATTTATCATGTTTATATTCGTAACTCGTCTGAATAGTTTAAGACAGGATAAACCTATCCGTTCAACATAACTAAATCAAATCCTAAACACAACATATATTACAACATAAATTACACAAAATAGCACAAAAGTATTTTTAGTTTTTGTACAATATGTACTGTCTGTATATGTCCTTATTCAAGCATAGCTGTTGGAATTGAAATTTTGATTTAATTTGAAAATATGCCATTTGAACAATTGTTTTACATTAATTACATATGTGACTATTAGAAGTATTACCAAATATAAACGAATTTAAGTGGTTGATATTTAATATTTTCATATGTTTGCAAAAATAAAAGTTTATTAGTACCAATGTAAACAAAATAAAATTTTGAAATGTAATTACTTTTGTTATGATGCCAATTCCCCCTTTTTATTAGTTATATACTCGTATATATGTCTATTAAAATATGGCCGAAAAACTTTTCCCAAAATAAATCATTCATAATTAATATGTTTGTAATGCAAAATGAAAGGTTTTTTTAATATTAATTTCAACAAAATAATTTTGAAATGTAAGCCAATTCTCCATTGTCGGCGTGGTGTCGGCCAGCGTTGGAAACTAATTATATCGATTATTGTATTATAATCAAAGTAATGAAATACATAAAGATCGTAAGTATGGCTAAATAATTTAATTGCTGGCAGGAGATAATTGTTAAACACTAACGACACGGCAATTTAAAAGGCAAAACTAATTAATGGCTTCGCGATAATAATAATCTGTTGATAATAAAATATTCTTTAAAATAAATAGATTGATATTTACCTTGTTTTTAGTAATAAGTGCTAGAACATATTCAATTTAGAAAAGTTATATAATGTCGAATGATTTTGTTTTAGGTTCTATTAAAAAAAAATTTATTTAAGATTTGGAAATGAAGTATTAAGAATTTAGTTAACCAAGGATTTTGAAAACAGATGTAAAATAATTTGATTCAATAAAATTTATAGTTTTCGCTCTGCTTACCAATTGTGACGATTGGGATGGATTTTTTTGGAAGCAACATGTCACCGCGCAGACTGGACTAGGCTTGTACCCGCCTGCACGATGAAGACCGTGGAGCGACCATAATCTCTAATTACACAATATTCTCCCTGCCAGCTTTGATAAGAATTTTAAGTTGTAATTTAAGGACCCAAACACTAAAAGTAAATCGTAAAACAATTCAATAACCGCCAAAGATAATCTACACTTACCGACACCAACACCACGCCGACCTCCCATCACGACAAAGCCCGCCCCGACATACTAACAATGTAGAATTTACAATTTACCCCCCTATAATTTTCCGGCACCTAAACCCCCCCCCCTTGATTATTAAATCAATCCCATAGTGTAACACATAATACAAAAAACAAACAATAATTAAGACTTGCGACAGGTAATATTTTCCGTCACCGCCACTCGCCGATCAGACGTCCTCACTGCTCCCTGACTCCAATCTAGACTCCCCGTTATCAGACCACCGGTCCTCCCATCCGCACGCGGCTTATCAGAAAGACCGGTTCTAATCGTTTGATTCGGCGGTCTGATAAATGTGGTGGGCAATCACCACAATATATATATAGTATATATATCTATATAAAACTCTTGAACTATATATATATTCATTAAATTTGTATAAGTGGCAATAGCCTAATTTAATTAATTCCAATAAACATTGAATCACCAAAAAGTACTTACTCGGCTGGAACTCGAACCCGGATCTCTCACTTGCCGGGTGAACGTGTTACCATTGGTGCGGCTTCATAGCACCTAATCTTTTAGCACCTAATCTCATACCACCTACAGAAAAAAAAGTCGTCATTTAGGTGCTGTGATATTAGGCGCTATAAGGTTAGGTACTGTGCAACGATCCACGGTTCGTTTAGGTGCCGTGAGACTGTTTCAAGTTTCAGTGTCACAGCACCTCTCGCTTTGTTCCAAAGGGGCCTTGGTGGGGACAGAGGGGATGGAGGAGAATCCAACCTTGCCCCTCACCCCGCTCCCGACGACCCGCCATTACAGCAGGGCGAGCAGTCGACAGCACAAGGCGAGGCGACACGAGATAGACAATTGTCTCCTCGCACAAGAGAAGGGTCCGTGCGCATGGCGTGCGGCGGTTGTTGATTACAACTAATAATGGCACCAAAAATTATTTACCTTGAATTTGAATGAATGTTTAGGCCAAACCGCAAATCTTGCACATAATCCAATAATGTAAATTATTTGTTCATCTAATTTCATTGTGTTTTACATTTTTATATAAGTTTTTATCGTCATTGGAATTAAATGTGTTCAAATCGTATATTCCGTACACTGAAAACTGGTAATAATTTGCATTCAAATCTATATAAAAATAGGCAAAGCCTTAAATCATTCATCACTTATTCTGCAATTTCCCTACGTTCAATAAAGCCTTTCGATTCTTCATAAAGCGTTAATAAATAGGTGGTTCTTTACATTGCATAAAAAAATATATTTATTTTATAATTACTATATAAAACTTATAAGTCAAACTTCAATTTCTATAATTCATTCCATAAAATAACGAAACTAACCTGAGCTTTTTTATAGTAAAAAAATCAAACTGTACAAAAACGGATTATATTAGTTTTTAATATTTAAACTCAATGGTGTTCTCCGTGTTATCAAGATGAGTGATTGTGTCGTTTGCGACTATCTTCTGCCTGATGTGAGTGCCTGTTTGTTCTCAATGTAAAACAGATCTACACTTCGTTTGTGCTGATATTTTAGAAAGCACATGGAATCGCATGGGACAAGTACGTCGTGAATCATGGAAGTGTAAGAACTGCTGCTCAGGTAAGAGTAAATAGCAAAAATAAACAATTACTAAGGACATTTTGGCCAAATTGCAAGAAGAAGTTTTGTCAAAATGGAGGATACCGTTAAGGCTCAATTTGAAAAATATGATATTACTTTTAAGAAACAAATGGGTGAATTTAAGGAGCCCATACAATTTTTTTTCTATTTATTATTGCTTATAAATTTGTAATGCTTATAATTAAATTTTTTTGTACATATTGTTAATGCTGCTTTATTCTAAGTAATATTATAATGATCTCGTGGTATACCATTTATTAGATTTACACTGCTTTTGGCTAGTTTATGAATTTAGTTTAAGTGAAGACAATGTTATGGAAATATGAATTGGACAATGAACACTAAGATAATTGTAATTATGATTCAACTGAACTCCCGCACGCGTGGCTTGAGGTGCACTGGGAGGTAAATTTTATTTATATTATGTATTTTTAGATAATAAAGAAGATTGAACTTTAACTTGAACTTGAAAAATTTATTTAAGAATATTATTTTAATATTCTATTAAGAAGTGCATATTGTTGTCTATCAATGGCATGAGTATACATTTTAAAAAGGTGGAAGATGTCTAAATTCTTTCAATCTGGCTTATGGGCTTTGAAAAAGGCTTATATGAAATAATATCCATAGTACGATTACAAATAAGACCTACATATTACACATAAAAATGAATCACAACATATTCTTATTTCGACAAATTTTTAGTAATCCGTTGAAATGTTAAGAAAATTTTATAAGAAAAGGTGGATCAAAATAGTTGCCTGGAATATTTTTACAATTTGAAAACTATTCTAATATTGTTTCATAATCGAATTTTAACTGAGTATTTAAAAGTTGTTGACACTCAGTTCATGTTCGTAAAACAGGCAGAAACATTTTAATACAAATTAAATTTCAGAACGGTGCTTGATCAGTAGATACGTAGACAGCAAATTTTTTTTATATATATACTTAAATATATATACTTATATATATATATATATATATATATACTAGCAGTTATATATATTCAGTATATATATATATATATATATATATATATATATATATATAAGTAGATATGAATATGCCGGTTCTAGACCACTTTTGGGACAGACAGAAAATCAATGTAAAATACTGTCCATTGAACCATAAACAAATCTAATAAAATCTAACAGGAAAGCACGAATGTTAAATAACCGAATCTTTAGCTGTTTTACTGTTCAATGTTTGCTTCTACATTTATAAGCTGTTTTAATGAAAAAATCAAAAAAATCTTAATAAAAAATCTTTATTCTACAAAGTTAAATTGTAACACAGTCTTTATCTTTAATAGTCTTCTTTCCAGTAACAACCAAGTGTAATTTTTCATTTTTGTTTAATTCTTTAATCTTTTTTTCATCCAAAACAGTCAAAAGTCTGTTCGGTAAGTGTACTTTATAATCTTCCAACTCGGCAATTATTGTAAACCCAAATTTATCTTTTATTTTCTCCAAATTCAAAATTTTGTATTTCTTATTTTCTTCCAATTCATTTAACTTCTTATACTCTTTGAATTTACATTCTCCAATATCATTTAACTCCTTCAAGAACTCCATTTAAATAGAAAAAATTTAAAGACGGAAAAAATGAAATTTGCTAACAATCACTCGAGAAGTCGGGGAGAATGTGAGTAAACCCGCATTCTTTTCACGAGGTTCTTCGTTTAATTTCTCCAAATGTACTATAAAATCATCGAGGATTTCTGGCTTAAAGTCGTAGACAAATTCAACATCCAGATAATGAAAAAATACAGGTAATATCTTTTCATAATAAACGTGTGTATCGATACCTACAAACCTAATGTATTCTTTGAAAAGGAAAATAATTTTGTCAATGGTTCCAAGAGATAAGTAAAAATTTTTATTCTGTTTTCTAAATTCTGTAACAAATTTTGTTTGCTTCTTGTCTCCATATTGCAATTTTGTAAGCAGGTTATTCAAATGTGTTAGTTTATTTCGAAATTTCTTAGGTTTAGGTCTTTCATACAAAATTAAATTACAATCTCTACAAACGAAATATTTTTTATCAATAATTTCTCCTCTATTAGAACACTTGTAACAGTTGGCATTATACTCTTCCATTTAAACAAAAAGATTTTTTTATAAATGGAGATTATGGAACTAAGTCTGCCGAGATATAAATTTTTCAGCGCAAATGTTTATGTTTATATTTCAACTACCGAGATAAAGAGAAATGATTTTATTTTATTATTCAACTATTTAGGATATTTTGTATATGATTACAAAGATTATTCCGGAAGAAATCGAGATTTTTCATCAGCGAAAGAGTATATTTTTGAAGTTTTAGAAGGAATGAAAGAGAATAATATGAATTTAGCAAATTATTTTTCTTAAATAAAAAACTTTTCTACTAAATAGTCACCAAACAACATGAAACTCTCCAAAATCACTTCAGTTTCTAGCATTTAAAGAACTTACCACAGGAAATAGTTATAAAGACTTCTTTGAATTACCTAAATATGTTAAACAAATGTTGATATTTTCCTTAAGTGAAAACGAATTCAGAGAACTTTTAAGTACTAAAAAGTGTTCAATGCAATTTATTACAGACAACTTAGATAGTATAAATATGTTAAATGTAATAGGAGATTTTAAATTAAATAATAGAAAAATAAGAAAAATATTCCGATTTTTACAAAATAAACTAAAACACCAACAATCTGACATTTTTCATCGCTTTTATGCTAAATTTCATTGTTTATTTGTTGAAATGTTGAGAAGTCAAAGGAATATCTACACAGCCAGTTTTTTAACAAGTCTTTGTAAACAACAAGATTTATCAAAGGAATTTATAAGAGATCACGCTTTTGTTGTAGATTGGGATAAATTATATGGAAAAAACATTTACGAAACAGATATGTTGTGTGTGTGTGATTCTGACGAAGAAAAGAGAAACGTTTGTCATTCAGCAATTCAATACGATATAATGAAAGACATACAAAATGAGTGTTGTTAGTGTGCGTGTTTTTATATGCGATATCTACTTAACTTCTAAGAAATTGGGAATGGGAGAAGAAGAAAGGTATCATATATTTTATTTCAATCAAACTGTAGATTTGTGACGTCTGCTGTGAGCGTTTGTACCACTAACGCTTGACCTCGAATCTCATTTTATTGAAACATGTGAGAGGCGTTTGTGTCACTAACGCTTGACCTTGCTTTGCACACGCCGTGTGTGGTACAAGGACAGTAGTGACACCAAACAATGACCTTGCTTTTCTCACGCCGTGTGAGACAATGAAATCACTGTAAAAAACACATAATTCTGTATTACAAATGAACACTTTACATCACTATTTTCACACAATGTTTTATCACAGTTTAGAATGTCTACACAAATTCACAATCTTCTTGTAACGTCTTTCTTCGAGTCCCAAATATAAAAGTAACTTATAAAATATAATAACACTATGAATGGCAACGCCCAGTGGAACACTTCACTTCACTTTTAACAAGAAACACAGAACATCACACAATCTTCTTACTTCATATAAAGTCTATATCTTCTTTCTTCAACTCACAAATACATTAGAATCTTCTAAATGATGATATATCTTGTTAAATTTCGTTAAAATAGAGGAGGATCAAGCATGACTGGCTATACGTGGCCAACGCCCATGATGAAAATTTTTTCCGTGCGATAAACGATTATGAATATCGAAGTTTTATCGATAATAAAAATCGATGGTTACAATCGATATTAGAACTGTTATAGTTTCCAATGTATATTAAATAAGTGAATATCAATATTTATTTCAAACCTTGTTGTTAAAAAACCACTCAACCGATTTTAATGAAATTTGGTACACATATAGTAAATACTTAACTCTTTCGACTTAACTTATCCATAAGGGTGAAATCATCCCCTATTTCTTAATATTCAAAAGAAAAATAAAAAATTTTATCGGAAAAATCTGAAACTTCAAAAACAAGCGAGTTCTACTTAAAATTTCATGAAAATAACAAAATTTTCAAAATCTACCCCAATCATCCCTTATCTTTAAACTCTTATATCTCGAGAACTATTGGAGCTTTTTTGATGAAATTTGGTATATAGGATCAGTAAATATTAAAGTATTTTTTTAAATCACCACTTCCGGTCCATGACCTTGAAATAGTTTTTTTCCTAATATCATCCCTATTTTTCAAAATTTTTTAATGCAATTTAAAATGTATACTTTTATCAATGTCTTTAACAATTCTGTAAAGTTTTAAAACTATCCGACGAATAACGCGATTTTTACTGAATTTCTCTAATATCGTTCTTAATCACATCATAGGCTAAAAATTTCTCAGAAACCACAACCACATAACATGTCGAGTTTGTAACAGCTTTTTGAAAATCCATATTGATAATTATATCGTTCTTTGAACCAGAAATATTTGTCAAACTCTTTGTTGTATCAATGACATAAATAGGTCTATTCGCTAAAAATTCTTTAGGATTGTAATACATTTCCTTATTATTACAGTAAACTTTCTTAAAATCTTGATACATCTGATACATGATTCTGAAAAGACCTCCTGAAATGTTTAAATTTTGTAATTCATCTGGATAATAAGAACCGTTCAATTTTACTCTGATATTTTTTACATCCAAACTATCAAACTTTGAAGGATTTTTTTCTTGATTATTCTGTCTACCTGTTTGAAAACCTATAATAACGAACTTGGGATTGAAGATATTTCTATAAATATTTGTGATATCGAACGAATAAGTTGTTCCGGAAATACCTTTTTGTTCAATACACTGCCAATCTAGAAAATTAAACATAATGTTTTGACTTTTTGTAATTTCATCAATCAACCTAATTTTACTCGTGGTTTTATAATCAATCATTGGAACTCTAATAAAAAAATCTGTAATTGTTATTTTTCCATCAACAGGCATAACATTTCCAGTTGCAGTCTTCAGAATCACATCATCGTCTTCTGCTCTTATAAAACTTAGATAAAATCCTCCTTTATAGATCGGAATAGTAACATTTTCAAAAAATCCTAATCCAAAATGAGATAAATTTCCAGCTGCTTCAAAAACACCAAATTTAAAATCTGATTCAAAGCCATTAGAAGTTTGAGAAATAACATCACTTTTTGAATACGAAATAGTTCCTTTAATTGTGCTTAATTGGCCACAGTTTTCGACTTCTTCTATCAATTTATTGTGTTTTCTTACTTCAATCTTAGAAAATAAAAACGGTATAAAATTATCGATTTAATCTAACATTATCAGTTCCAAGATATGCTTGACCATCTTGTTTTGTTAAAGTTCCAGAAATATAAAACTGGAAGTTAGACGAGCAAAAGTTATCTCCAAAATCAATATTAAACTCAGTTCTTTTATTCGGTTCATTCAAATGTTGTTTACTAATTGGATAGAAATTTTTAAACTCCGCCCTTTCAATATCACTAGCATATTTTCTGTAGTCCGCCATTTAATAAGAGAAAATTTAGAAATTTTAAACATCGTGTATCATTTTTTCATCGATCTAATGTACGTTTTTATAAGAAAAGATATAAATTTTAGTAAAATAATTAAAAAGATTAGAGTCATTTTTAATGATCTACTTCGTCATATTCAGGATTCTCTTCCTTAAATTTTGCGATCTCGGTCACATATTTCAATAAAATCTGCACAGGATAGTAACCGCTATCTATAATATTGTTCCAATCAACTGTATCTTTATTTTCATCCAAAAACTTTATACTCAAGTGTTGATAGAGACAAAGAACAGACATATGATCTTTTAATTGATAATGTATATTTTCTTGAATGAACTCTGATGATAAAGTTTGATATTTTGCAATGTTTATACCAATTCAATTTGTTTACGTATAATCTCATCATATCTTCGGATAATTCATATTTTTGAGAAATGTCATCCCAATGTTCTTTTTTCAAATCTCTTTCGTGTTGCATGATAAAAAGATCGAAAGCACTGTAATGTCCCGCCATCTCTATTTATTAAGAAAAAATTTCAAAATCAAGTTTTTATAAATTGGCTCTTTTTTGAGTTACATTCAGCACATTTTCCCGAAATTCTTTTAACTCCGTTAATGTTTGCATAGTATTTTATATCGTTTGTGGCAGTTTTCTCTTTGCACCTCACACAGTATATGAGCGCCATTTATATAAGGAAAATTAGTCATCGTAACCACCTACTCCATTAAATCTGTTGTCGATGTTTTCAAAAGTTTTATTAACATCTTCTTTAAATTTATTAAAGTTTTCTTCTAGTTTATTTACTTTATCGAGATATAAAGAGTATCGATCTTCTATTCTTTTAAGTAATTCATTATTATGTGTTATTTGCTCATTTAAACGTGTACCAAAATTTTCAAAAATGTTTATTTTCTCATTGAAATGTGTATCAAAATCTTCCAGAATTTTGTTAATTACTTCACCAACTAATACATTAACACTATTTTTATATGTATTAAAGTTTTCTTCTAGTTTATTTACTTTATCAAGTAATTCACCAACATCGTCTACTGATCTTTTACTTCTCGCTTCAAGTTTTTCATAGACTTCTGTTGTAAAATCTTTAACATGCTGTTTATGATTCTCATAATTTTGTTTTAGTTCATTAAACATTTTAATAGGATCTTCTAATTGAATCATTACAACAACATCAAATGGATTAATTCCTTTACTAACACCGCTAATTCTTTTTCCTTTAAAATCTAAGGCATTTTTTAACACTCGGATCATGTAAATCAACAATATCGATGTTTTCTGATAATTTTAGAGGTTTTAAAATTTGTTCTTTAACAACAACATCATGTTTGTCAATACCAGGTCGAACACCGACAATTCTTTTTTTATTAGCCAAACTAACATAATTCTTTTCAACTTTGATCGCTTCAGTAATTTCATCAGCTTTTTCGATATGAGACATTAAATTGGTAAATAATTTTTTTACACCATCATCAACTTCTTTTTCCAATGTTTTTATTTTATCAGCAACTTCATTTGAACTCATGAAATTTGCAAGTTTGTTATCATATTCTGCTTTAAAATCTTCAATCTCGACAGCAAACATATCTGAATCTGGAAGGTTTTGTAATACATTTTCTAACTTGTTATCAAACTCATTTCTCAAACTATCAAAATTCAAAACTATTATCTACATTTTGAATAATTTGTGTTCCAAATACGTCAAAAATATTTTGTGAATCCATATTTATTAAGCAATAATTTGTTAACAACTTCTTTAAAATCTTTACCAGTACTCAGTTCATTCAAAACAAAAACACATAAATGACCACAAATTGGGGGATCTTTATAGTCTTGAATCTGAGAATCATTGTAGTAAACGCTTGATTTTTTCAAATATTTAATCAATTCTATAGGTGGTTTGTCCTCAATTCTTCCATACGAATCAAAATAAAACGCAATCTTATCATTTTTATAATAGCAAATCCAATGCGTTCCACTTCCCATAATCGAGTCTAAATTCACAATTCCACATTCAAATTTCTTAACTTTTTCAGGTAATGTATCTCTCATGAAGATTCCTCTAAAATGTTTAATATTTTTGCAGATTTCTTCCAATTCCCCGAATGTTAAAGGTTTAAATTTTTTTTTCAATGTTTGATTTCACGTAATTCAAAGTTTTTTCATCTAATCCAGATCCTGTAACATCTTCCAACTCTTTATCTAACCAATTTAAAATGTTTCGAACAATAGGAATCACATCCTTTTTAACGATTGGAGCAGCTTTACGAACATAAGGAACAACATTTTTAACAACTGGAATATTTTCTCCAAAATCTAATAAATCTTTCAAAAGTCCACCATTTTTAAGTTCTTTCAACTGATTATAAGAAAATTCTATTCTGGTTCCTTTATTGTTTTTCTTATGTTTTTCGAGTTTATTGTATTGTCTATTTGTTAAAAATATCTTATCTTCGCCATTTTTTTAGTTGATCTATTTTAAATTGAATACTAACGGGTATTTTCTTCTTAAAAGCGGATTTTATTTTTTCTTTCTGATTTTTGCTGAAATTTACATTCACCTCCATTTATATAGTTAAAATTTCAAGTTCTCTTCGATTCCCATTCCTAGTTTTCTCTTCAAAAACATTGCTCCAGCTGTTGGAAGCGCAACAAATCTTTCACCTAAACTAGCATCTTTTGATAAAAATCTATCCATTGCCTTATCTTGCAAAACTTTATCTGCGATATGTCTGGAATTTGTGTCTCTATGTTTTGCATAAAAAATATCGTGTTCCATAGCAGCTTGATCTAATTTATTTATACCAGGATCTCCTCTTTTTAGTCTTTTTTTCGAGTTTTGTGCCAGGCCCCAGATACTGATAAGTTGGTACGTGTAATTCAAAAGGTAAATTGTTGATAAAATCATTCAAAAGTCCGCTACCTTCAATCATAGATGAACTTATTGCCGGCAAAACTCGTTTTAAATATTTAATTCCATCAGGTTTTTCAATCATATCGTCAAGTTTGTTCGAAATAAAATCTTTAATCGCTTTCTTTTCGTTCAAAAAATTGTTGTTTCCAGCCTTCTCTTGAGCATAAATATAATTAATAATTCCATCGAGTTTTGTCAAATCGTCGATATATCTGTACTCAATCTTATTATCACTGTATTTTCTCACACCTGATCCTTCGATTCGTTTTTCCCAAATTGGTTTAATCAAATTGAGATATTTTTTTACCTTTACTTGACTTTGGTTTCTTAGTTGATGGATCATTATTTTTGTAAATTGAATCAGATTTCCATAAAATTTCAGTATACTTTTTCAAGTCTTCTTCAGAATATAAACCGTCTTTTGGAACATCAGTGCCTGTTAATAATCTCCATAAACCTTGAGTTCCTTCATATGTTTTTTCATTAATAATGATATCATTATGCTCAAAATTCACGGGCAAATTTCCCAATCATAAAACTTTTCTTTTTTCTGTCCCAATACAAACCAAATTTATCATCCTTTGCTCTAGGAAGAAATTTTTTACCAATTTTCACCAATTATTATATCCGTTGTTCCAGGACTTATTGGTTCAACTATGGTAGAGTCTTCAATGATTCGAGGTCTAAATGGTGTTGAAGATGGTAATTTTGGCAATTCAAACTCAGATTCTGGTATCGAAATATCAGCAAATTGTCGTACAACTGGAACCAAATTCATCAAATTTTGATTATCGCTTAAAACATTTTCAATTTTGCCCTCAACATTTTTTATTGCAGATGTTACAGGTTGATTAATTTTTTGAATAAATTCTTGTTCTTTTTCATCAATTCGAATCTGTTCTTTAAATTCTTTGATTAATTTCTTTTCTATTTGATCAAGTTTTTTTGCTTCTTCTGAAGTTACGTTCGCCATTTATTTAGGAAAATTTTAAACGTGGAACGTAAAACGTGAACACGAAACGTGAACACGGAACGTAAAACGTGAACGTGGAACGTGAAACACGAACGTGGAACGTGAAACACGAACGTAAAACGTGAACGTGAAACACGAACGTGAAACACGAACGTGAAACGTAAACACGAACGTAAAACATGAACGTGAAACGTAAACACGAACGTGAAACATGAACGTGAAACATGAACGTGAAACATGAACGTGAACGTGGAACGTGAACGTGGAACGTAAAAACGAGAACACGAAACGTAAACGTGAACGTAAAACATGAAAACAACTAGATTATCACACGTTTTATATTGGAAAATTTATTCAAATATTTTCCATTTTTAGGCTTCAAAGTTAGATTAATAGTTAAAAATCCATAGTCTTCTTTCCAAATTTTATCACATAATTCATTAAAGTGGTTAAAACTCATATCAGATCCCACATAATTGTTGTAAATTTTTCTCGAATAGTGATCATCTTGCTTAAAAACACACAACATATTCAAATTATTTCTAATAACTTGTTTATCAACCTTTGAAAAGCATTGGGAAAGATAGATACAAGATATGTTTTTGTGACGGGACATTACGAAATATTCCTTAATAACGTCCTGATTTTCCAAAATACAATCATCAAAAACGATTAACGAATTGGGTTTACATTCGCTTAACGGAACTATGTCCTCAGAAAGCATTATAAAAATGTGATATTTTTTTGTTTAAGTTTTTCTCAATGTTTTCAAATCTTTCTTGTAATTTTTTATAGGCGTCCTGTTCTAAAGATTTACTAAAAACATACAAATTGGAATAAGGAATCAACCTATTGTAGATAAAATTCAATAATAAAGTTGTTTTTCCACATCCACTTGAACCAACAATTAACAATCTGATTGGTTGATCTTTCTTATTTTCTTCAAACGTTTGAAGTTTTATCTGATCTTTTTGCTTTAAAAATTTCTCCATTTAAATAGAAGATTTTCATCTTGAAGCAACGCTTGCGAAAATGAAGCTGTTCAAGTTGACTTCAGAAAGCTCTAAATTAGTTTTAAACTTGGAACATCCTATACACTTAGAGGAAGAATCAAATTATTTTATCGGTTTAAGCGGTTTTTATTCTGACAATTTTGTAATAAATATTAGTGAAAGTTCTCCTTATTGTATAGGATTTAGTGAGAAGAACATAACAAAATATTATGGTTTAAACAAAGGATATTATACTTACGATCAAATAAAAAATTCCCTTAAAAATTATCTGAAAACATTCAAACAATCAGATAAATCTTTAAACTTTGACGAAAACAAGTTTGAAATGCAAAAAAAATTATCTCTCTAATAAAATTCAAATAAAATCACCAGTAAGAATAATGTTTTTCAGCAATTATTGTAGATTTGTTAGGGTTTGTTCAAGAAACTATTGAGCCAAATCAGGTATATTTAGGAAATAAAACGCCAAAATTTAGACCGTTCGATGTAATTGAAGTACATTGTAATCTCGTTGAACCTAGTTTTGAAAATCATACCGAACATCTTCACAAAGAATCTGAAATTTTGTACACTTTTTTCCCAAATGTTGCTTATGGATCAAAAATCAGTGAAAAACCGAATGAAATCGATTATATTCCAATTAGAAAAAATATTAAAAGAATTCAAAAAAATCGTCTTAACTGTTCAAGACTCTGAGGGAAATTTATTAAATAATGAGAGTAAAACAACAATTTATTTAAGATTGATGAGAGGCGATTAGATTAAAATGACGATAATGACGAGAAAATAGCCCTTAAATGTATAAATCACTGGAGTCTATCCCATAGACCCCGAGAAAAATATTCAAAAACATACGTTCTGACAAGGGTATCGAATCGCGACTCTTACAAACATTACATCCTAGTTCAATTTTTATTAATGAATCTGGACTTTACACTCAAATAATTGCTTGTTAAATTTTTTCTTTCTAAATGGAGTCAGTTGTGGATCTGCTCAATAACCAACTTACATTCGATAACACGAATATCTTAACTATTGTAGACGAAAACAATGTGATCTGGTTTAAAAGCGAAAGATGTTGCAGAAATATTAGAATATGAAAACACTAGACAAGCAATCATATTAAACGTTGATGATGATGACAAAATTCAATATTTTTACTTAAAAAACAAGGGTCTATTCGAATGGCCCCTTAACAATCTTCATCCCTGTACTGTTTTTATTAATGAACCAGGTCTCTCAAAATAAAAATTGCTTGTTAAATTTTTTCTATCTAAATGGAGTCAGTCATAGATCTAAGAAATAATCAACTAAAATTCAATAATAAAGAAATTTTAACAATTGTTGACGAAAATAATGAATTTTGGTTTAAGGCTAAAGATGTTGCAGAAATATTGGAATATAACAATACAGAAAAAGCGATTAGAAATAATGTCGATGAAGGTGACAAATCTCAATACTTTTATCTAAAAGATAAGGTAGCCCTCGAGGGCCACCTCGCAAATATTCACAAAGATACTATTTTCATTAATGAATCAGGACTTTATTCGTTAATTTTAAAGATCTCATAAAATAGAAGCAAAAAGCTTTCAACAATGGGTTACGAGAGATGTTTTACCAAGCATTCGTAAATTTGGTGTGTACAAACTTGAAAACAAGATTAAATATTTAGAGGACAAAGTTAAGCACTTGCAAATTAAAGATGAAATCAAAACGGAAATAATTGCAAAACAAAGTTTAAAAATTGACTTAATGAAACCAGATCTTGTTTGTAAAGATTTTGATAAGAAAAAACACCATGTTTTTTGTGTTAATTAAGAAGAATCACATGTGGGAATGGCCTTATTACGTTATCAGAGCTCAAAAGAGAGAAATACCGAAAAGATTGAAAGAACTTGAAATTGATTACCCAGAAATGGAAATTTTATTAAGACATGGAGATCCAAATTCTATCAATCTGTATAACCAAATGAAAGAATCTTTGAATATTTTATACAACGGAAATCATTTTACTACAAATATGGCAGAATCTCGACTGATTTATAGAATATCTAAATTACACGATGAAAATGTTTCTAAATTTTACTAAAAACTCTCGAATTATTATATTTTGTTTGTAAATGTTTAGCATAACTAGGTAACCATCGTAGAATTTTTTTTTCATATTCACAAGGCATTTCGTTTTTATAACTTTCGCTGAAAATTTTTTTAGCACAATCTTTGCAAAAAGCATCTTTTCTATCTTTACTATACTGCCAGTTATTAAATTCAGAAATATTTTTAATTTCTTTACAAAAGTAACACTTTTTCTCTTCTAAAGTTAATTTGTTCATTTTATCATATAATTCCTTACAATAACAGTCTTTTCTATTCTCTTCTTGACACTTTGTACATTTCTTTTGAGACTCCATTTATATAGAAAAAATTATTACACGATGAAAATGTTAAACTCTTGAATTATGATATTTTGTTTGTAAATGTTTTTGATAATTATTTAACCATTTTATAGTTCTTCCACATTCACATTGAGTATCTTCATAATATAATCTATGGTGATTCTTCTTTACACAATCTTTACAATATGAGTCTTTCTTATCTCTACTATAGTGATCACTATTAAACTCTGAAATTTTTTTAGTTTCTTTACATTTAAGACATTCCTTCTCTTCCAAAGTTAATTTTTCTATTTTATCATACAGCTCTTTATGATACTTCCTATAACAATCTTTACAATTATAAATAATTCCATCTTTTCTACTCTTATCTTTATAAAATTCTTCAAAACCTTTTAATTCTTTGCACATTGAACATTTCTTTTGGGCCTCCATTTATATAGAAAAAATCTTTGACTTTCTCAATTCATATTCATAAAACTTTCCGGTTATTTCTTCATTATTTAAATCTTTTATACTATAAGTTACAGGATCTGTGTTATTAATTTGATAAATCACAAAGATTTCTCTTGACCAATTGTTCTTATATTTGTTCGAAAATGTTTGTTTTTTACTAACAATTCTTACATGATCATTGACTTTAAATTTAGTTTTCGTGTGAATTTCAGGTGGAACATACTTAAAAACCGACTCTAATAACTCTTTTTCTGCATCTTTATCTACGTCTTTAGGCTTCATTTTGATTGTGCTATGAACAGTATCGTTATATTTCTTTACGATTTTTTGAAGAATATCGATCCATTTAAAGTTTTTATTAATCTCAAAAATTACTTTCATTCTCTCATTTTGAGTTCTGTTATATCTCTCTACAATACTTGATTTCTCTTCGTTTTCAGTATGATAAATCTTAATGTTTGTATTTTCTCAAAACATCGTTAAATTCTTTATTTTTAAACTCTAAACCCTTATCTGTATGAAGTAAGTTTGGAGGTTTGTGATTGATCCTTATGGCATCTTTTACTATATCTTCGAAAGCTTTTGAAATATCCTTGCCGTTTTTTCTTTTGATAGCTCTTGACCAAGCATATTTTGAGAAAGTATCAATAACATTTAACATATACTTAAATCCATCATTTTGATCTGAATAGTTAGACATTATAACTAAATCTGCTGCCCATAAATCGTCAATTCCTAATGTTATAATTTTTCTCTTTTTAAACTTTTTTCGTACCGGTGCATGAATTTCTCTAGCTTCAATCTCGATTTCTTCCTTATTCTTAGATTCTTTCTTTACTTGTTTTTCATTTGGATTCTTTATAAATTTACTCTTATTTGTCTTACATTTTGAACATTTTGCTGCAATTCTATACAACCCGTTTTGAGTTTGAACGATTTTAGAATCTATATTTTTTCGTTTTTTTCTTGCATTTGTGGCAGTGAATCAAATCATCTTCCATTTACATGTCAAAGTTTCCAAGTTTATTTAACTCATCTAATATATCAGATTTTGCTTCATTTTTATAGCCATAAGGTACTGTATCGATCTTATTTTCTAGAACGATTCTCTTATCATCTTTAGCGTTCAGTGCCAGCTTGTTTATGGTAACTGTGTACAATTCATGTTTATAGCTTTTTATTACAGTCATCTCCCTAAATTCTTCTTTATCTTCGAACAAACATCTCTTCAAGTTTTCGATATTTATTGTTTTATTTACAACGCTTCTCTTAATTCCTTTACACCTAACTGGGTTTTTATCTAGATATTTGTACGAGTACATCTTTGATCTTAAACCACAAAATTCTTCTAATATCTCGCCGTTCAATTCGTCTTTGAATTTCCCTATTACCTTCTTATTTTTAGTAGTGAAACATTCATGATCTTTTGGATAATCACTTGTATCAAAGTCATCTATATTTTCTTTAATAATTTTATAAAAGGATCTCGTTTCAATTCTAGAAAATAACTGTCTGTATCCATGTAACACAGATTCAAATCTGGATCAAACTTCTTTAATTTGTTGTAATAAAACTCGTACATTAGCAATTTTGACAAATCAAGTACTGAAAACCCTATGTAAATCGGCTTGTTAAATTTTACTTTCTGTTTGTACATGTGACTCGCTATACAGTTGTCGTCAAAGATGTTAAAGCATTTGAAATTTGTTTTCTTAGCTTGTTTCATTGAAAATTCTTCATTTCCAAGCTTAATATCACATCTGTTTCTCACATTTTCCATAGATTTTCCAAAAACTGAGTTGTTCATCAGCTTATAAAAGTCCTTTTCAAAGTCGCTTGTAGCTTTGGTTCTCATGTTTGTGTTAAAATCAATGTATTCTTTCATAAAAGGCTTCTGATCGAATGCAATAACTCTATTCACATGTTTTCAAAATCATACCTTGTTCCAAATAGAACTTCAAATTTCTCGAATGAACAACGTATTCAGTTTTATCCAGTAGAGTTGTGCAAAGTTTGTTTTTAAAATGTTCTGGAGCAAGAGGTAAATCCTTGTGATGTTCGTGTAAATTTGTTGGATATTCTAGATCGACTTCAAGAATATAGCCATAATCTTCGTCGCCAGTGAGTTCCAAAATTGTTTCTTGCCATTCTGCTGTTGTGTAAGTTTTAGGATCCATCCACTTGATTTCGTTATATGGTAAATTTTGCATGAGGCCATACCCATAAAGGTTGTTTGCATCGACGTACAACAAATAGTTTTCGGCTTTGTCTTATCGAAATCTTTCAAATATTTGTTATTTGCTTTCACATATCGTTTAATACACTGAGAAATGCCCCCGCGAATGCCTTTTTCAATAATCAAATACATATTATAATCGTTAATTAGCTGAAGCTCAATTTTCGTTAATTTTAACATTGCGTCCCATGCGAGACTGGGAGCTGTTAGATAGTGTGCCGGATCGAGTTTATAACAATTAAGGCAAATGTTTCTGAAATTTTCGAATATATCAGCAAGCAATAAAACATCTTGGATATTGTACAAATCAGAGTAATTTCCAAGATTTTTCTCTTTTAATTTGTTCCAAACGCTCAAGTAGTGTTGATAATCTTTCTCAGATATGCTCTCGTCTGTCAAAAGTGAATAGAAATCTTGAATTCTTAATTCTTCTGTGTAATCAAGTTTTTCAATACTATCGATAAATTCGTAAGGAAATATGCCTTTTCCAGATAGAATTTTAAAGATTTCTTCTTCGTCATTTGGCTGTCTTTCTATAATTTCATTCAATATTCTTCCATCCTGTATAAAATGATTTGTATGTTTGAAGTCTTCTCTCTTTAGATTTTTAGCTAACTTTTCTATAGACGAGGCCATGAATCTGAACGTGTCTACAAACGAAAACTTGATGAACTTTCTAGGTTTGTCACCATCAAATTCATACCCGTATCCAGAATTTACAGAGTAATTTATATATCGTTCATCGGTGTTTGCAATCAAATCAACATTACCGTATTGTTTTTGCCAATTCTTTTATGTACAAATGCGTATCGTAATTAGACATATTGTGACAGAAAACGGGAATATTCTGAGGAAATTTCAAATTCAGATTACAAATTCTATGAGCTGCACCTCGAAATTTTCCAGTCAAATGACAGTGATCTCTGCATTTTTTGAATGCATCATAAGCAGAACTCCAATTATCTGGTAAAAACCCTAAAGTTTTTTCAGTGTCTTGATACGATATTTCTTCACAAAATGTGGCAAAGATTTGAATTTTGATACGAAATTTCTTCTTCGTCAGTCAATTTCATGGGCTTCATGTTCTTTGAATTATATTTTTAGCTATGTACTTCGATAATTTATTGAGTTCTTCAAACAATTTTGCAGGAACGTTCGGCAACTCTTCTTCATTTTTTGCTCGATAACATATCGGCTTGTACATACGATTGGTCACATTAGACACTAAATATAGAGTAAAACCATAAGGAATATGCTTCTGAATCTTGGTTGTAGTCGATTTTTGCGGATTGTTTTTGCATGTGGGAATCTTCTCTAATATGCTTTCAAAATCCATATAAATAACGTACGGATGGCTAAATTTCTTTTGATAATTAGTAAATTTAGTTGTTTGACCTGGAAATGGCATAATTGGCTTACAAACTTCATGATTTTTACAAATTTCTAAGTGATCTGTTAAATCTCCAGATTTGTAAAAATGGCTTAAACATCTTCGACACAAGAACGTCTTGTGAGCATTTTTTGATATCTGTGAACTCGCTAATCTACTTAAATCTGTTATCAAAACATAATGGGATTTATCATCTTGTTTAACATACAATAAATCAACTTCTAACTTGGCGTCATAAACTTCTGAAATTTGCAACGGTACTATGTGTAGTTTTTCATCAAAAGTATAGACATTTACAGACATTTTCGGATACTTGTACTTTGCTTTGTTGCTTCGTTTTTCAAATAATTGTATATCTTTTAAAGACATAGGATAGTCGAATCCAGAAAATATCTCATCGTTCACGAATTTTTCGTATTGTTTTGCTCTGTCAACATGAGTCTCGGGTTTTTCAATAGCGCATCGGATAGAGTAAATAAAGCAATAATCATCTTTATTTTTGATATTTACACAAGCTTTTTTATCTTTGATTTCCTTTGGTAAATCGATATATGATCCTGCGTTCATAAATTCATGTTTATTAAGGCTCAAAATCAGTTGTTTACAACGTTTTAATGTCCAACCAGAGCCCTTATTTGGATGATTTGTCTGTTCTCGATGTGTTAATTTATTAAATTGCTTAGTAATAAAGTCGTTTACGTCGAAGATTTCGTCTGCTTTTATAGTAAAGTACATTGGACAAGTTTGTGTTTTCACCGTTCACTAAAGTTCGTTCGTATTCGCATTCTAAAGAGAGATAGCCCTTCATATTTTTAACGGTTTCTTGAAATTTTTCGATTAAACTTTTAATCTCTGGCCTCATAATTGATAGATATTTGTAAATTGACATGAACCTATCGTTTAAATTCGTTAAAATGTATTGCTTGAAAAAGACCGTGTATTGAGGATAAAACTTCTACATCAATGATATTTTTAGGTTTTTTCGTTAAGAGTTTTGTCAATTTCTTCGATCATTTCAGACTTAGTTTTATCGTTTGTTTCTAAGGACAATTTTTCAGCGATTGATTGAATTTTTTCATCATTAAATAGATTGAGATCTTTTTTATCTTCCTTAAAGCTTTTCTTTAAATTCACGCAATTTTTCTATATTATACATGTTTTGGTGATCGGCAATTTGATTTTCTTTAGCCCAAGTCCTCAAATAATTTAGTTCTTTATTATAAATTTCTTTGTTCTTCAAATGATTTTTCGAATTGTAATGACGAGTATAGTGATGTTCAAAAATGTCTTTTTTGCAGTATGGGCACTCTATCTTTTTCCGCTCCATATTTAAAGAGCAAAAATTTGTAAACTAAAATTTTGAGAAGTGGTGATTTTTGTGACAACTTGACACAAATCAGCACAATTTCTGGTCAAATGTTTTCAGATTGTTCTATTTGTTTATAGAAAAATCTTTTAACTAAATTTAGTTAAAAGATTTTTCTATAATAAATGGCAGCGCTGTTACAAGAGTTGAATAAGGTTGGTGAACTAAGATTCAAAGAATATAAGAAATTAGTGGAATTGGAAGAAAAAAAGAAAACATAGAATCTTGAATTTGGAGAAAATGAAAGATAAATTCGGGTTTACAATAATTGCCGAGTTGGAAGATTGTAAAGTACACTTACCGAACAGATTTTTGACTGTTTTGGATGAGAAAAAGATTAAAGAATTAAACAAAAATGAAAAATTACACTTGGTTGTTACTGGAAAGAAGACTATTAAAGATAAAGACTGTGTTACAATTAACTTTGTAGAATAAAGATTTTTTATTAAGATTTTTTGATTTTTTCATTAAAACAGCTTATAAATGTAGAAGCAAACATTGAACAGTAAAACAGCTAAAGATTCGGTTATTTAACATTCGTGCTTTCCTGTTAGATTTTATTAGATTTGTTTATGGTTCAATGGACAGTATTTTACATTGATTTTCTGTCTGTCCCAAAAAGTGGTCTAGAACCGGCATATTCATATCTACTTATATATATATATATATATATATATATATATATATATACTAGCAGTTACCCGCGGCTTCGCACGCAATTTTCTGTTGAAAAAACTGGACAATATATCTATGTATTCTTTTTCTATAACATAATAAACAGTCTAGAGATAATCGATAGTCACTCAAAGCTATTCCAATCTCCTGATCCAATTTAGATTTAAGATTAAAGAACAGAGATTTGGGATCCTGAAGTCGTAAAGTGAAACAGTTTTTATAAGATTAGTATTTCCCTCCCACATTCCATGTTAATTTATTGACGTTCTTCGATGGCTTCTGTAACTATAAGAGTTAGCCTTTTTATCCCAATGACGAAAGTGTATCGTACAACTCAAAAATTGCTGCGGTCAATATGGGTCTGTTCTGGTCGTTTAAATTCACCCCCGGTCTAATCTATTTATAGTTCCACAATTGATTTATGCTGTTGCGCTAACCAATAGATTGGTCTCATATGTTGGTTTCGGAATCTAACTTCGGTTAAATTTTGATGATTAAGTGATTTTGATATTTTTACCGATCGCTAAATATGTATTAGGGGTATATGCTTCAAGTATTAGGGCAATATTATCTCCATTTGCTTTTCAATAACTACAGTAAAAAGGCCATACACAATGTTAAAGGAACTAACCAGATAAGATTACGTTATGTGCAAACATTCACAGCTTTATACAATATGGTAGTTGTTATAACAGCGTATAAATAGCATTTCTATTGTATTAGATGGATTATTGATCATTGGCGCAATCTAAATTTAAAATTAAATAACTTCGTATTTGCAATCTACATTACACTACTGATTAAGCACTTTACAATAATTCCATATTTACTCAAATCTAAATGTAAACACATGTTTCTGCCTCTTTGATAAACTTCAGCTGAAAGTGTTAACAGCTACTCTAAGTGTTAATTCAGACCAAAAGCTATACCGGTTCCAAATTTCAGCACAATCCGTATAGCAGTTTCAGCGTGATTCGAGGACAAACATCTTAACATCTAAACATACAAACATCCAAATATCCAAACATTCAAACTTTCGCATTTATAATATTAGTGGGATATATATCTTATTACAGATTGCTCCAGTAACGCACTTATAAGAGCGTGTCTTGTTTTGGCTGTTCAAAGAAAATAACAACTTGTTACGAGTCTTTATAAAAATTATTAATCGGCCTGCTATCTCTGGATTTTTGTGTATTGGCGCGAATATCTCTCTTAGTAATGATTGCATAACAAATTTAAATTAATGTTTAAATTACATTGTCAAAGCTGAACATTCATAGATTAAAAATGAATGTATGAGACCATGTTAAAACAAGTCGTGAATCTTAAAAAGAGGATGAGGACTATTAGGACATTACTTGAAAAAACTGAGAACAAGTATACAGTAAGGCTTCAGAAGACCCATATAACATGACATACAGTGCAAGACGACAACATCAAAACGTATATTAACACTTTTGTTGCTGGTATATACTGAGTGAGATCGACTACTCTCAGTCCTTCCACTGCGTCGTAAGAAGTTTGCCGCAGTCTACTTGTAGACTGATTGTTGTTAAAATTAATCTTCCTGATTTTTGAGGATCAAAGTTATTAATTGTCTAGGACGCAATCTCAATACCTCTTAAAATGTTCCATATGATACTATTAATAACATATCCATTTCATTGTAATCTATTTATACAGGATGTATTACATAGGAAAGAAATAAAATAGTATAATATAGAACAAAAATAGGCTTTCAATCTCGGATTTTTATTGTATATAAAAATTATAATTATCAGAAATAAACTCTAATTATTGCCTGGCTCACTTGCCTACATAACGGGCATTGGAGATTAACCTGGCAACCATGCAGTGTGTCTCAGCACTCAGTGCACTGGCACAAGGCACAAGGAAAGACCACATGTGTAGACCTTTGAATCAGGCACACTGCACAGTTACGAGGCACGCAGCAGGAGTGCCTCGTGAAAAATACAACAAATATTGCAATTTTGTCTTCTGAGTAATTATAACATGCCTATTTTGTTTTTTGTTTAATCTGCAATGCTCAATAACAATATTATATTTATTTCTGCTATTATAATTATGCAAGTTGCTAGTCAAAATTAATGATGACATGTTTTTTGTAATATACAGAAATATATAAATTTATAAAAGTTTCCACCAAAGCTTAATAAAAAGTGGTTCACAGTGTTCTAGTGGTTGTGATTTTGTTATTATTCTGATAGCTTTGTTTTTCAGGATAATGATTTCATTAATTTTAGCGCTATTACCCTATATTAGGCCATACCTTGTTATTGATTAAAAATAGGCATAGTATGCAGATTTAAAATATTTTTCAGTAACACAATTTATAATACGTCTAAGTAAAAAAATTACTCTACCAAAATATTCCTAGAAATTTAGCACAAGAAAAGAAATAATTTGGTGTGTCCAATTGTAGGGGTTTGTCGTAAAGTAAACAAAATGTTTTTGAGTTTTGACTTCATTTAGTAAAGATCCATTTGATCTAAACCACACTGAGGCTTTCTCAACTGATTCAATGACAAGAACTTGTAGTTTGTCAAAGTTTGTATGGATATTCTAAAGAGTTGTGTCGTTAGCATATAAAAGAGATTTTAACCTAACAACGGTAGGAAATTAATTTATATATAATAAAAACATAATAGGGCCCAGGACTGACCCTTAGGTACAAACAATCCCGATCACCAAATTGTTGGACCGATTTCCATTAGTAGAAACAAACTTTTCGCCTTTCGCCTGCGGTTAGATAAATAGTCTTTAAAGAACTCTTTAAAGCCGGATTCCCATTAATACCGTAATAGTTTAAGTTTTAAGGCCCTGCTCAAGTCAAATATTTTACCTGAGCAAAGGCTTTAATCTCAAAAGTGTTTAGGACCTCCTTAAATTAGTGAATAAACTGCATCAATGGTGTATTTACCTCTTCTATTGTAATAAATTTAGATTGATGTTATTTTCCAGATACACAAAAGGTCCATCATGTAAAACAGTTTCTATTATTACAGGACAGGTACAATTTATACTGGGCAATAGCTCTCAGGGAAACTCCTAGACCCTTTCTTAAGAATCGGGCAGATATACATATAGTTAATGGGTTCAAAAACGTATGGTAAATTCGTTTAAATATATTGTTAGATTTGTTATAAATGTCTTTGCTTTCTGAGTTTTTAACTCCTTTGACAGCTTTAATGACCTCATCAATTGAGACTTCTACAAAGATAAATGTTTTTCTTTCAAAATATGGTAATTTCTTATTAAGTTCATTCTATTAACATGAGGCTTTTTGATACTACCCTTTATTTGGTGTTAACCGAATTGATAAAACAAATGGTTTAAGTTACCTGGAGTGATATTTATTGATAATGTCGATTGAGATGCTAAATGTTTGTATTTTCGTTTATCTGCACCGAAAACGCCTTATATTGGCGTTAAAAACCTCTCCCCAGGCCTTATATTGGTTACTGCTATTTTATGACATTGTGAGTTCGCATCTTCTACGGACTTTTTATAACATTTCTAGAGATTTAAATAGTTAACACGAAGCCTGTCACTAGTAGAAAGTTTTGTCGATTTCTCCAAAAACAAAAATTTCTTTCATTTGGTCCAGTTCCCCACTACACCAATAATTTTGATTTCGACCTTTAAATCTCAGTAACTGTGGAACGTTGTTTTTTCACTGTAGAGTAAAATGTTCATTTATGAACTGAAATGGAGAAATATGCATGAACGAGTTTTTGCGCAGAGAATACTCTTCCATTACTAAGTACGACATTCCAATCATGTGAAAACAAATGGTTTGTCAGATCATCAATAGAGGATTATGGAAAAATTAAAATAAAATGTGTCACTTGTACTTTTGGATTTAGCAAGGTTTTAGATGTTTCAGAAAAAGTATTCTTTTGAATATTTAAAATAAGCCCATTACGATCCGAGAAAGAAAAATAAAGATGTTGCATGAAATAACCTGATCTAGGCAGACTAAAAAACATTATCAAGACAATGGGCTCCCCGAGTTTACAAAGGAAGTTTACAAGGAAGTAAGGAAAGGAAGTTTACAAAGCAAAACGTAGTTTTTTATAGCGGGTACTACTTCCATGAAAACGAGTAATCTAGGTTTATCTTCTTTAACATACGTTGTATAATCAATTTATATGACGAGAAACTCTCTCTGTGTGTGTTTGTGTGTGTGTGTGTGTGTGTGTGTGTGTGTGTGTGTGTGTGTGTTTGTGTGTGTGTGTGTGTGTGTGTGTGTGAAATTTAAACTTTTTTCGGATAGCAGGAAGATGAAAAATAATAATATACTTTTTCTAGGGTTTGTAATTTTATATTTCAGTCGCTATGGTAGTTAATCTTCATAAAGACGCTATTGATTTTCTATGAAAGTTATGAGGCATGTGTGTGCCACATTTTATGTACATAGGACATAGGAAAGGTCTTCTAAGAATTCCAAGTCCATTTCTACCCCTATGGGTGGATTATATTAATGAAAGATGTAGTTATTGCTATGTATAATACACTGTATAATTCAAAATAAATATTTAAAGCACCTATGAGCAAAAGATATAAGGCAGAAATTACAGGATGGTTTACTAGAAAGAAGTCACTTTAGTTCAGATATGAAAAAGTTGAACTTCTAGTGACAGTCAAGCTCCACGCGATTGAACTAATATGGGCTTAAATTAATTTACATATCGCAAAAATAATAAGTCGTTCACTATTAATTCTATCACAAAATTTGTAAAGAAGCTTTGGAAAAGACTACGCCTGATTGTTGGATGAAAGTTGTAGAGAATACAACAATAGTTATTGATAACGCTTGAACCAATGAATGATTGCTGGGGGAGGCTGTAGAGAGACTACTAATATTTTGACTGAGGGACAGAAATTCGTCGGAAGACTGTGTCGGAACATGAGGTAAAACAGTGAAAATATAACACCGATAACAAAGACGATGGTGATAGGATTATGGAAGGTATTCGGCTGCTTCGCTTTGAGGAATATTAATTTCCCTCAAATTATCTGTTAGTGAATTTACAAATATAAGTTTAATTAAATGTTTGTTTTGGGTAAATGGATAATTTAATTGCCTTTCCTTAAATTAATATATTTACCAGAATCATACAAGCCTAATTTAAACATTTTCCTGTTGTGGTTTGTGTGAAAATAGAACTGTCGATATTTTATCTTGTGATTTTGGCACACGGGGCAAGTTGGTATGTGTTTTTCATTAAGCCATAATGTAGTGAGGTTCCGGCACAGTTACTGTGTACCTCGCTTGTTCTGCACCCTCACTCATAAGTAAAGACTATTAGTAATAAGCATTGCGTGATTTATAAATAAATACAAGTCTAATGAGTTTCCCAAAAAACTTGTTACGCCTATAATTATTAACTTAGAACTCTGAATTATTCAGTATGTAGTTCTTTAAGAGACATACAACAAATGATTATATTATATTTTTAACTGTAATTATTTTTGAATTAGGAGGATTTAAATTGGAGAAAGCTTAAATTTAAAAGAAAACTGTGTTTTTCTTCATATGTTTGATTATCACAATCAAGAAATATATTTAAAATATCTCACTTTCGCTATAATATATAGATTAACACTACCTAAGCCGTCAAACTTTTTCAGATGTAATAAAGGGGTATATTTTAATGTGGTAGACGTTTTAAGTGAGATGTTTAGTGTGTGTGAGAGAGGTCGCCGGGATCCGGTAAAAATAACATAATATGTCATACTATAAATTCCTAAACTAAAGGTCCACCGCCTTCAATTCTTCTGGTGAGCGCGTTAATGCAACCCGCACAGCACGTGTCAATAACCAACTCAGAACTCTCCCCTAACCACGCGACTCAACGGACGGTCGCCCACTGGCCAAGGACAACCAAGGCCTACCCCTCCGGCGATCCCCACCACTCCCTTTTAGGTGGTGTGATATTAGGTGCTATAAAACTCCAGCACGATTCTTTAGGTGCCGTGCGACTCTCGGGCATTTCCTTAGGTGCTGTGAGATTAGGTACTATAATAATTAGGTGCTATGAGAATCGGTGCTATTAGACGGTACAATTTTAGGTGCTGTGAGATTAGGTGCTATTAGATTAGGTGCTGTGAACCCCCACGTTACCATTACACTACAGAGCCCTTACTTTTTACGATTCAATTATTTTGTATTTTGATTTTTCTTTCACATATGTGTTTTAATAACCAAACTAAACATATGATCGGAAGACCAAATACCTTTCAAATGACTTTTATTTAAATTCATTAAATTTGTATAAGTGGTAATAGCCTAATTTAATTTAATTCCATAACCTGACATAGAAGTAGGGTTTTAATTTTAATCCTCTATTCTATATATTTAGAAAATTACGTACTTTTTTGCTAGCTCATATTTACTACATTTACATTGATATAGTGCTGGTAAAATTTACACGCTAAGCTCATTTGCTGAATTTTACGAAGTACTCAGAATTACAGAGTATGATTTATGCTACAATGCTTTTGTACTTCAGATTGGATGGCGCCATGGACCTACGTTTAGTACTTTGGCAGAGGATACTTTCATAGCAGCAAACGTAATTTCATCTGAAAATCCCATTCTACAAACATCTTCAATACAAAGTCTTTCATTTGAGTTTTTCAATAGCTCAACTTCTCATCCATTTTGAATCTTTATCGATCGGTTATTTTTTACTATCCATAAATCTTCTATATAGTTCCAATCATGCCGTTTATATTCCTGCAGAGCCCCATAATCCCAAAGTTGGTAATTTGTTTTCTTAACACTGCTATTCCTTCAAAAATGATTTTCGTCGTCTTCTATTTGACCCTTTAATCTTAATTATAGAGTCATTGACATTTGATTTACAAATTTAATTTTAGTGTTCTATAAGTTGTGCATGTATTGAACAGGGATATATTTCACCTCCATTTCAGTTTTTCTTTTTTATCTTTAACTACTTCTCCTATAATGTATAAATAACTTTCTGAAATTTATGGCTTATCTTCACCACATCTACTCAAAATCTCATCTACATCACTTTCAATGTTATCTTTGCCTACTTACATTTCCAAAATATCTATATTTAAAGTGTCCCTATTTGCCGGTAACATTTATCTTCAAACGCTAATCATACTTCTTATAACTTTTGAATGGTATTTTTCATATTATTCCTTATGTTTTCTTTATATTCTTAAAGTTATAATCTTTTTTATGGCATCTTAAACTACTTTCTCCAACAATCCTAAGTTTGATTTCTCAGATCTACTTCGTAATGCTTCCTTAAATTACTCCTCATAACAAATGCTCCTAATATGTTCATTTGTACATGTTTATAGTCTTGATTATAACGCACTGAAACTTATTTCGGAAATAACTATGAGACCTCAGTTTATTTTAAGTCGTTACGTACTTCTGCTAGCTTTCTTGAATAATTTTCATGTTTCTTTTAACCAATCCCATTATTATCCCATCAGTCCCACCTACTTATTCGCCCTGTGTGGCTGGTAGGTGTGGCTTTTTTATATCACCATAATAAAAAAACTTCCCTTTCCAAGCTGTATATGTTTTTTATTATGCTTGTTTCAGATCACTCTCTTTCAGTGTTTATAATCAATAGTTTCACCTTATAGGATACCTTCTGTTCCGCCTCTGAAACTCATAATCCTAACACATTGTTAGGTATTCATGATAACGTTCCTACTAGATAATATTTTTAATCCGGTTAAAAATCCTTCACACACACACACACACACACACACACACACACACACACACACACAACACACACACACACACACACACACACACACATATATATATATATATATAAAATACTTTGCTTGTTTTCTTTGTTTACATTCCATTTAAAATTTTCTCATCGTTTAAACAACTTCGTACGATCACTTTAGGGATCACTTTAGTTTACTCCCAAAGTTGTATATTCTCCCAAAGTTTGTTTTTGTACTTCCCCCGTATTCCCTGTAAACCTTTTCTTGCTTTGTTTGGTTCATTCCACTCCTTTTTATAAATCCACTTATCTTGTTTTATTGTCCGTGCAGTTTCTTCTTCAAAGTACTCATACTCATTTAAAAAGTCATGCTTTTTAAATCCTGCCATATTTTCTCCTCATTCATTACTCAGACTATTATGGGCCATCCAAGTTCTCTCGTTTCTTACATATTTAATGTAATTTTCCATACATTATCCTAATATTTGTTTTAAAAACCTCCTATTTAATATTATATTCATCCATACATTTTGTTACATTCAGCCTGTTGTTTTCCTTTCCATGACATATCTGTAAACAATTCCTTCCACCGATTAAAATATTTGGGTTCCAAATGTCCTATTACAACTTCTAATTTGGGTTTCAATGTGCTGTATTTCAACTTTTATCAATTACTTCTTCCAGTCAGCTCGGATGTCTTCTTAATTTTGCTTCTCATTAATTTAACATTTCTTTAATTGTAACTAACCTGCTATGACATAGTCGATAGTATATTTTTGGATAACCCTTTACGATATGACAGTTTATATACTATTCCGACATCATTTCACAATAATTCTTATCATATTTATCTATTTTTATAAAGGAATATATCTCACAACATGGTTTATAGACGGTTTGATAAACTCTACTATTAAACATGCATGCTCTGGTCTTCATAGTGTTTTGCGAGTCCTTATTCCTCAATTTCCCAGTTATTAATCCACATTGTTTCCTATTCTTTATTTGATTTCAACATCTTCTCTAAATCCCATCCTCATTTTCAAAACCATTTTCAGCTTCACATTAATTTGTATAAGGTATTTCCCAGGTAATTCCATCTACATTAAATCTTCTTCTAAACCTCTATCAAATGTGTCCATGAACCGACCAGCTAAAATAACCTATGTACTTCCAGCCCATGATCCTGACGGGACATCCGACAGGCTTCATGGGGGCGGGCACAGCCTCAATATTTTCACAAGCCTTAGCGGCAAGGTTTAGTTATACTGGTGCTCTCTACTTCTTTCTGCTACTTTCTTTATGTTTATTCCTTTTCTGCTATTCGTTCCATTGGTCCTTGAGGACATGTGTTATCGTCTGCCACGCTTCTTCAGAGGATGTCATCGTTCTGATGAATTCTTCGGGCGTAGGTTCTACCACGAGTGATCGTTCCTGTTCATCTCACTTCATATATATACCGGGAGCGCGCGAAAAAACACGTGCTTCGCATCGATTCCTGTAGAGGTTGGGCACTAGGGATCCTCGTACCTACGTTTGTACAGATAAGCCTTGAAACACCCGTGTCCTCACAGCGTCTGCGACAAATAGTAATTGACCTCGCCTTTGATCGGTTCGTCGTCCACTTCTCAACTTGAGGGATCATACGATGTGCCCATCTTCCCTCCGTGTATTCGTCCCAACCATTCTGCCATCGTCCTAAGGATCTTCTTCTATCGTCAATCTTAATGAACTTTTCTTCATTCTTAGTTTCCGTTTTACCTTACAAAGGACTTCTGTCGCTCAAACATTTGCTTCCGCTCCTCCGTACAAATCAATTTGTACAATCTCAGAGATAATATATGTTGCCTCCTTCAAGACTGAGTGAACATCACATGCAACCCATAAAGCACTGATTCTATGCATGCACAGATGTCATCTTTCTGCGTGTAAGATTGCGTAGCTACGTATGTCATGACTGACGTAACTACCGATAAGAGCTCGTCTGTTTCGGACACCCTATGTAAGGCATAAGCCGGGACAGGCGCTCCTAACTGTTGCCGCCTTTGTGCTTGCATGCTAAATTCCACCATTACTTCCCAGTGGCGTAAGCCTGCGGAATCTCAGGCTTTTAGTTTCCAGCGCCTTCTTACTGGTAACAAGTGTGACTTACCATATCCTATCAGCTCTTTTCCCCATTTCTTCCAGCCACTCAGTGTATTTCTTGAAGGTAAACTACAAAGAAGTTCCCGACAGGTACTTCACCACGATCACCTACTATAATAAATATCATCAGTGAATGCTAATGGGGTCATAGCTCGTGGTAATATTAGCCTCAGTAATCCATCGTACATAGTATTCCAGAGGAGCGGCCCTAGTACTGAGCCTTGTGGTAATACTCCAGAAACGTAGCATTCCTTTACTCCTTCATCTGTGTTGTACTCCAGGATCCGTTTCACTGAAGTAACCCACCACTATCTTCCGCAGGTACCCAGAGGACTACTATCGTGTTTCCCCAAAATTCAAAGCCACCTGGCAGAGTTAAACCCATTCGTGATAACCAGCGTAATCACCAGACAATTTTCTTTATCTCAACACCTTCCTTCTATCACCTGAAAACGCTTCCTTCGCTTTATCATCAGCCAATTGCTTTATCATTTACCATCTGAATCTCGAATGTACCCTTACGAAATCCGTACTGATTGTCAGAAATGTGCATCTCCAACTGTATAAATTACGATGGCTATAAATATACACCTTTTGACATCTTTTCTTGATCATGGAAACAAAATTCACTCGAACCAGAAGTGCTTTTGCAAGTGCAAAGTCTAAGAAATATGCGTGTGAATCCGCGGATAACTGCTAGTACTTAATATTTCCAATCTGCCTAGTTTTGGTATTTTAAAACATGAAAATTAACCTCACTTTATAGGCAACTTAAAATATTGCTTTGTTACATGAAGGTCTCTTTCATTTTGCAATGTTTTATGTCATTTGTCTATGTGTACATTTATTAGGGAACAATGTTTCATAAAGCTTGGTTTCAAAAAACTTTCAGTAACCTCTGTCATATCATTGCTCCAGAACAGATTTCACATTACCTTCAACTGTCACCATTATCAGAACTCTGACATTGATAGAGAGTTGTTTTTCTATCGTAAAAATTGCTATCTCCATAGCAATTTAAGAAAATCCAAAACCGCAGTACTCTTCCTTGCCCAGCCGCATATATGACTATTAGTTTTATAAATAAAAGTCAATATTTGCATTCCGTCTGTTCTAACTGCTGCAGTTCGATTCTATTTTGTCGCCATCTAGAGCCTAAACATAACATGAGCTACGACATTTACCATAAGGCCACGCAATAAATCATAGTAATTGGAAAAAAGTTAATCTCTTCAAACCATCCTGTCTGTGCTACAATTACTGCACATTCTAAAAGAGGGGCATAATTTAGAATAGGATACGGACTCTATGGCGTGCCTTTTTGCAAAGGCTTGCTTGTTGTTTGGACTTCCTCGAGCTGAAAAGACATTTCTAGGGTGCGTCTTTCTGTTTATACTCATATAAAGCTAAATCGGCTGATAATTTCTTTGAGCTGTGTAAAGGCTCAAGTAATTCGACTGTTTTTATATGACTTACTTTACATATGATTGTTCTGTTTTTTTAATAACATTTATATGTTATTATTTTATTCTTGATTTACTGAAGGATCGGCCCTATTTATTTACTTCGTGCACTATCCAAAAAAAAGTATTTAATAATATTATACAATGTGTGCATTATGTTACAAATGTGTTGTGCCAATAAATCAAAAATGAGTTTCCGCAACTTTAACAAAGTCGTGGCATACGGTTGAATGTATTTAATATCTGAACCAGATAAATTTTCAGAATTAGAAAGTCTTAAAAGGTTATAAAAAGAACTTTCTGAATAGAATGTAAACAAAGTGGAACAAAATCAAAAGGGAGTAGCTAAGGAAACGATTCCTTTGAGATCTAAGAAAATACGTGTTTCAATGCTTACTTAAGTCAAACACAACCATTAGTAGATTAA
>NW_025780574.1:0-37733 GCF_021130785.1 Homalodisca vitripennis | reverse complement strand
ATGTACACACCTAAAAACTTGACACAATTATCAAACTAATATCATCTTTTAAACAGGCCTAAGATAAACAAAACTATTTATTTTTTGTCATTTTTTAAAAATAAGTTTTTAGCTAAAACCAATTTGAAGCATTTTCTAAGGTATTATTGACTTTAATTGTAAATCAATGAAGTTTTTATCAATAAAAAAAATTGGTGTCATCGCATACTCCAAGTTTTAACTGTTGAATATTAATAGGTAAATCATTTAATTGCTTTTTAAGCAAAAGGGGCCCAATTAGCCCCCTGTGGAACACCACATTAAGCCCCCCTACTGAAGACCACCGGCCATCAAGAAAACACTTGATCCTCCTAACAGATAAGATCTAAAAAATTGTTTTGCAATCCACTATCCATACTTTCCATCTTTTCAAGCAAAAAGCAATGTCAACACAGTCAAAAGCACGGCTTAGGTCAAAAAAAAGTGGCCCAGGCATACTCTTTGGACTCAAAAGCTTTTGAAATTCCCTTACTACAGTATAAAATGGCAGATATTGTTGTTTAAAACCTTGCCTAAAGCCAAATTTTGATAGACAAAAATCCATCGTTTCCCAAGTACAGGCTTCCTGCTTATAGACAAGTGCTCAATTACTTTACCAAACTGGAATAAGCTGGATGGAGGGAAAACTTGCTGGACTTTTGTGGGCCCCTTTTTTTTTAAATACCGGTATTACTTTAGAAATTTTCAGACTATCAGGAAATACCCCCGCTCAAGGGATAAATTAATACAAATGGTAAGGGGTTCTGCAACATGATCCACTATTCCTTTCAACATTTGCTAGATAGGCCCCTAGAAAACCTTACTATCTTTTTTTTTTCATTTGACTTATAACGACCTTTTTTCAGAAATGACACTTGATTCCCCTTAAAACACGGGTTTGCAAACAAATTTGGGGACATTTCATACCAAAACTGAGCTAGGGTTTTTTTATTGACCTTATTTTAGTTTTTGGAATCAATAAAATAATTATTAAAAAATCAGGGTTTTTAATCCCCCTTCGACTTATATTTAACGTATTGTTAATATCATTAACAATGGGCCAGGACTTTACACTTGTTATTTGAGTTTTCTTAAGATTAGCATTGAAAATTTTATTTTTGCTTCATCAATGGTCTCGATAAGACCGTTTAAGTCTGGTATAAAATTTTTTTATCACATATAGACATAGAAACTTTGTACTTTCTAAGCAACCTTAACAAAGATTAAGATATTTTAAATCGTCATTAAACCAGAAACCCCTGTTTTTAGTTTTATTTTGGGCATACAATTAATTCCTTAAGAGGAAAAATTTTTTATCAAAGATATACATAAATCCCTAAAGAACCTTTAAAAAAAAGGCTAGCATCATTAAAACACAAAACACTATAACATAATGTATGTTCCCCTTTTGATCCTTGAGAGTTCATTCCTTAGTTGAAAGGTTTGTCCCGGAAAAAACTCTTTTTCCCCCCCCGGGGTTTTACCCTTGGTGCTGGGTGGAAGTTGAGGAATTAGGGTGACCTAGACCCTGAACCAAAGCGGTTGTGGTTGATATGGAAAGGTTCCACAAAAAAAAAATAGTTTTGAAGTGGGACTTTGAAAAACATTATCCAAACCACGCATTAAACGAGTAGGTTCAAGTTATGACAATACATATTGAATTGTTCAAAAAGATTTAGAAATTCTTTGACAGACCTAACATCTTTGGTTACATCAACGAGCATTAATTCACCCCAACACCAGTCTATAATTAGCCCACATCAGTCAAAAATGTCAAGAGACTTTCAAGTTTTTTCCAAAAACAAACACTCATCATTTTGCAGGAGTACATACAAACTTAAACAATAATCTTGAGTTCGTCAAGCAATAAAGCACATCCTCCAAATGATTGTCAACACAAAAAACCAATACAATATTACAACATTTTAGCCTATTAGAAGCATAAATAAGTGTACCACCATAATTTATTAACTTTTCTCTGTATATTGAAACAAATTAAAGTGTTTTATGCTACAGATTAATTTCAGAACTGCTCACCAATGCTCGGATAAACAAAAAATGTCACGTTATTATTCATAATCACAGATTTCAAGAGCGTTTAGCTTGCCAAGCAATCCGCCCTAAATGTTTAAAAATAAAAAGGAAAAAGGGGAAAACTGTTTCAAAAAACTAGACCAGAATAGTTTTTTTCCCAAGCCTCCTGACCCAGGGCCTGTTTTTAAGCTTTTAATTTCTTATAACATGCTTCCTATATTATTTAATTATTTATAGGAATTTTTAATTTTTAATTAAGAGAATTGTAAAAATTATATAATAATTGAATTGTAAGAATTGTTATCCTTTGAGCGGTGATTTTCTTGTCAATTCAGGTTCGAGGAATGCTTAGAAGCTTCCTTTTGTATCTAGGTAATGACATAGGTTACAGGTTGGGTTGGAATTCCATCCAATTCAGACATTGTTTTGCTAAATTTGATTTGCCAATGTTAGGTTGATTAGATGGTGGGAGGGATTCTATATCCTTCCGGTGGCTTCAACCACTTTTCAGGGGGATTCGTTGCTGTGGCTCAGAGAGACAAGTCGTATTAAGTGATAGCCTACCTTGCCGATTGATTTTTCGGGAAAAAGGTTGAGTTTTTTGATTTAAAATTTAAAAAATTTTTTTTCAAAATTTTAAGTTCCCTTTAAATTATTAATCTATAATAGTTTTTTTTTGGGTTTCTTGGTGAAGTCTTCAGCGGAGTGTGGGGGGTCCTGTGAAAGTTAAATTTAATATTGAAATAGAAAAATTACTTGATGAAAGTTTCCTGTTCAATTTGGTTTAATCAGGAATACCTACTAAAAAAGAAAATTTTTTAATGTTCTGAGATTCAAAATACCTTTTAACCCAATTTCTAAATTTAACATTCAAACCAGGGGAACAATTCTGGATAATTCCCAAAAATTTGTAAATTGGAAATTTACAGAAAATAAGTAGTTTGAAATTGATACAATTTTGACTTTAACTGGGGTTTGGGCATTGTCTTGGTTCTTTTATTAAATATTAATATTACCTTAAATTTGTTTGATTTTTATTTGAGAAGAAGTATTATTTTATTATTTATTTCGTTTTATATTTGAGAAATTTTTATTTTGAAGTTTAATGAAGATTTTTATTTTGAGGGTTTTTGTTTGAAAAAATTAGCATGAGAACTTGAAGGATACAATTATTGAATGATTGATTGATTGTTAATTTTAAGACTGGGACTTGTAAACTTTTGATGAGTTATAAATAAGATTTAATTGAGAAATAAATTAAAAGTAAAAAAAGAAATCTTTGGCGTTGCTGTATTTATTGAATTCAAAAATTTTATTAAAATTTCTATTATTTTTTATACTGAGTTAATTATTGAATTCCTAGGAACTTGTGCAAATTTTAAAAATAAAGGGTTATTAGTTTAGAATACCATTGATCGCTCTTATACTAAAACAAAAATAGTGTGATTTGTTTAAAGAAGATAACCTTACTATAGACACGTTACAGTAGGTAAACGGGAAAAAAGTTTTGTTGCGGGGAGATTTTCTCCCACTCCCCCTCTGTAGCCGATAAAAGATTTATCCGCCATTCGACTGTCAGGGAAAACACGCATTTTCCTTTGGGGGGAAATGTTCTTGCTTTTTTCTTCCCTTAAAAAAAAGGGTTTTTTAAAAAATTATTGATACCTTTTTTTTAGGGTTATAATAAATTTTTTAAAATTTTTTTTTTTTTCAGTTGTGGGGTTTTAGCTCAAGTCAAACCCCAAACCCCAGGGGTTCATCCCCCCATTTTTTGGGGGTTTTTAATTTTTTCCGTACAATTTCCAAATTTTTATTATTATCAGAATTTTTAAAACAATTTTAAGATCAGCATTCCCCCTTTATTTTGTTTTCTTATCCTTGTGCATAGTTTTCATCACGGGATTTGTTTTTTTTTGTAACCTAAATTTGTTTTTTATTGAATATTCCATTTATTATGAAAAATATATTATTTTAATAAAATTTTTTACACTGTTTTAAAAATTTTTTTTTTTTTTTTGTGCGACTTTTGTCTTTGGGGGAATAAAAAAAAAAAATTAGAAAATTAAGGAATTTTTTTCTTTTTTTTTTTTTTCCCTTTAAAAATTGGGGCGTAATCAAAAAATTTTTAAATAAATTTATTTCGGGTTCAAAGGGTTAAAAAAAGAACTAAAAAAATTTTTTTTTTAAAAATTAAACCAAAAATTCCCAAAATTGGGGATTTTTGGGGGAAAAAACTATTTAAAAAATTTTTTTTATACATTTTTTTCTATATATTTACTTATAAGCTTATTTTTAAAGGGGTTTGTGGTTTACGTATAGGGGTATGCCATAAATTTAAAAAAAAATTTTGTGATGGGTTTTCCTTTTTGGGGATAAGAATTTATGTTAAAAATTTTAACACCCCCGGAAAAAAAATTTTTTTTTTTTTCTGTTTGGGGCCTTTTTAAAGTTAAATTTTTTTTTTTTTTTAAATTTTTGCTAATTATTATATTGCTTGGTTTAAGTTTTTTTGGTCATTTTTAATCGAATTTTTTAAAAATTATTATACCCCAAATTTTTGTTATTTTTAAAAACTATTATTCAATTTTAGAAATTTTTTACTTATTGTTGGTTTTGGGCTTTTAAAATTGTAAAATTTTTAACATTTTTTTTGAAAAAAGGGTTTTTTTTGAATTTTGAATTTTTTTTTTGGGGATTGTTGAAAATTTGTTCCTTTTGGTGGTAGTTAAAAACGGGTTTTGGGCTGGAAAACGGGGTTTAAAAAACAATTTTTGGGTAAATTTTAAAAAATTTTAAATTTTTTTAAAAATGATAAAAGTAAGAGGTTCCAACCCCAAAAATATTAGCTTCAAAAAAAATTTTTTTTAAATTTTTCTAAAATAAAAACCTTTTTTTTAAAAACATATTACAAAAATTTTCTCAACTCCCGTTGGGGGATTTGAAAAAAATGACATAATTTTGTATTTATTTTAAATTTTGAAAAAAAAAGATTTTTGTAACACTGATGACCACCCCCCCTTTAAAACCAATGTTCTTACTTTTTAATTTTAAAAATAAATATTAGTAAAAAATACAATTTTTTGATTAGCCTACTTATAGCAAATTGTGCCATAAAATTAAAAAAAAACATTCCCCGTAAGATTTTTTTACAAAATTTAAAATTTAAAATAAAATACCTTTTTATACAGTTTTGGAAAAAAAAACCCCCCGGAAAAAGGTTGTTAATTTTTTTTTTACCAATATATATAAAATAATGAGACTTAAATTTTTACCCCAAAAAAAACCAAAAAAATTTTCCCGGGGTTTTTTTAAAGGGTTTTTAAAAAAATTTTTGTACCCCCTTGGGGGGGGGCCCCCCCGGGGAAGGGCAGCCCCAAAAATTCTTAAATAGCACTTTGGTTTTTTGGGGTTTTAATTTAAAAATTTAAAGGGGCTTATTTTTGTAGAACCCCTTTTCCGAAAACCGGGGCCCCCCAAAAGGTTCACTCTAACGGAAATGGCGGGTTTTAAAAATTTTTTCGCCCTTTTTTCCAAATAAGTCATTCTCTTACTTAAAAATTTAAAATTAATTTAAAATTTTAATTTAAAAAAGTAGAAAAATTTCAATTATAGAAAGTGTTCAAAAAAATTTTCCCCAATTTCTTTTGGGAATACCCAATCTGGGGTGGGGAAGGGGCCCTTTAAAAATTTTTTAAAAAAAAAACTCAGGGGTATTTGATATTTCCCTTTTTATGCGGTGAATTAGTTTTTTCTGTTTTTGGGGGGCTTATTAAAAAAAAACCCCCTTTTTTTTAAAAACCCCCCTTTTAAAAAGGGGAAAACAGGGGGATTTATATCGGGGGATCTAGGTGGAAAAATATTGCTCCCCTACGTCCTACCAAAAAGATTGCGAAACTCTCTGAAAAGGCAGCGCTCGTACTTAAAAGCAAATGAGGTGGTGCACCACCCGGGGTTAAAAAACCAAAATACTGTGTTTTAATTTCGACCCAACACAGCACGTAAACCCTTTTAAAAAGGTTTTTTTAAAAATTTTTAATTTTCAAATGCCCCCCCAAAAATTCCCCAAATTTTCCCCCATTGATTAAAAAAAGGCCCCAACAAAATTTTGCCAAATTCCCCCCCCCAAACGTTAACTTTTTTTCCCCGGTTTTTTCTGGGTATGGTTTCCCCCCTCCCCAGTGGGGTTTTTGGTCGTCGCTCCAAAAAGGGGACTTTTTATCCCCCCCCTTACATCGCCAGGGGGTTTTAAAGGTCTAAAAAAACAACTTTTGCTAAGAAATTTCGATTTGGTAATATCTATTCATCATTGCCCAAAAAAAATTCCACTTTCCCCGTCAAAATTTTTCTTCCGAAAGTCCGGAACCAAAACTGCCCTTTTTTAAGGGGATAATAGTGGTTTTTTAAAAAAAAAGGGTTTAAAAAACTAAAAAATGGCTTATTGTGATTAGTGGGGGCAGTTCTTGTTGATTGTGTGGTTCTTCGAAAAAAATTTTTGAAATACTTCTATGGATGTATTTTGGGGTTCAGTAGAAAAAAAGGGTTTTCTCCCCCCTTGGGGGCCGGTCTTTAAACCCCATTGCCGGTATCTAGAAATCGTTGGAGGGGTTCTACAGATGGGGGTTTTTGATATTGGTGGCCCGGCCCGGAAATTTCCCATTAAATAAATGCACAACTTCCCCCTTTTGATCGTACCCGGTCACCAAACCCCCTCATCATAAGCAGGTTTATTCTCTCAGTTCATTCAAGACCCCCTATCACAATTTTCAAACCCCTAGTCACTGTTAATCAATTAAAATAAACCCAATCAACACTTTAAAAATTTTAAACTTAAGAGGGGAACTTTTTAACGCCATGGGAAAAATTTTTTAATTTTTTTTTTCCTCCCCTAAACGCATTAAAACCCTCATTTTAAAAAGATACACTTTTTAAGGGGCCCCCTGCATTGGGGATTTTAAAAACAGGAATGTCAAAAAGAACTTTCACTGAAAAAAAGGGTTTTGTAAACACTAATGAGTTTTTCAACCCCCAACCCCACTATCCCCAAAATTTTCCCATTGTTAAAAAGGGAATTTTTCCAAAAACACAGAAGAAACTAATTCATCGCATCACAGGATAAATGACGATTAACTTTAAAACGCCGCCATTTCAGTTAGAGTGAAACCTTTTGAGGTTTTCCGGTTTGCGGCAATGTTGTTCTACTAACTTTGAGCCTTTTTAAAATTTGATATAAAAAACCTTCGGACCCATTTTTGCTGTAGTTAAGAATTTTGGTCTGAACTCCTCGTGCGGCCGTCCCACCCATAAGGGATACAAAATGTTTAAAATACCTTAAAAAACTAGAAAAAAATTATGGGGCTATTATTGATTATACCAAGTCTCATTACTTGTATATATAATTGGTAAAAAATATATTAAAAACCGTTTCCGGGGGACTTTTTTAACCCAATACTGTATATATAAAATTGTTATATAACTACCGTTTAAGAAGGAACATATTTCAAATTGTTTTGTTTAATAAAGTATAAAACAAACTTTGGGGTTTAAAAACTACGATAAGCGAAACCCCGGTTTTATATATCACTTATTACAATCAGCGTTACTTACGTATACGAATAACAAAAACTATCAATCTTATTCCCAAAGTATCTTGAAATACTTAAAATTTTAAAACGTTACATGTATGGTTTGTAAGTTGAAAGTTAATTTTATTTTAAGTTATTAATTTTTGTATATATTTATAAGGAGCCCAAACGATAAAAACTAACACAAAGGTGATAGGGGAAAAATAGCATTTTTAAACAATTTAAGAAAATGTTAAACAAACAAACATTCTTGAAACCAAGGGGAAAGACAGTAAATCATCTTATTGCCTTTTTTCTTAGTTATTTTGTTTCATAAAGGTTAACTATAGTTACTTATAGAACAAATTGTGATTAGAATATTAAAATGGTGGTATACAGTTGATGCTGATGATATTTAGTATTGTTTAAGTTCAATGGGTTAATAATAATTTTTAAATCTCTTTGGGTTTGATAATATCAACATAAAAAAACCGGGTTCGTACTCTACACAAAATTTTATTATATAAACACAGTTCAACAATTGTAGATTTCTATCTTCGGTTACCAATTTTACCACTAAGTTATTTGGCTATTTCTGAATTTTTTTAATATGTGTAATATAAATGTACTTTACTTTTTGGCAAATTTCGTAAATTTTGTGGCTACAGTGAAAATAAGAGGTTTCACCCACCACAATAGAATCATGTTTATGATATATCTATAACTACTTATATAAACCAAAAATGTTAAACACGGAATTATTTTTCGTTTACATAAAACTAACTATCTATTGTTGTGTATCTAATAAGTAAATGTAACAAAACAAAACAGATTTTAACATTTTTTAAATTTACTTTTTACTGTTTTTAAAGGATATAGCCTTACTAGGGCTATTGATTTCTATTTTGGGTGGTTGGCCTCGTTATTATTACTGCGAGCCATTCTTCTTTTAAAGGAAGATAAGAAATATTTCTAGCTTTATAGTTACAGTCTGAAAGCCACAGTTTCTTTGCAAACAACAAAAAGGGGTTAGTTACTATTTTAGATGTATTATAATATAACCTTTACAAGTAGATCCTGCAAGCCAAAAACCTTACATAAACAGGTCATGCATTTCACAACTTAAGTACTTGCTACAGTTATTATTGTATATTAGGATTAAAATTTAAATGTTTTACCTACAAATAGTTTCATATTCATAATCATGATTACTAGACAAAGAAACTTGCTTAGGATATCAGGCCAGATGCAATTACCAAGCAACCAATTAAATCAAACATATGAAATGGGGGGATTTTAAAATTCTATAATATGTGGGGGGGCTACCTAGGGAAATTAAATGCTTAGATGACAATAAATTTAAAAATTTAAGCTTAAGTCAGGTTGATTGAATTAAGGTATCTATGATGTAAAAGAGTTCATTTTTATATTGTACTAATTATTAAATACATTTATTAGTATCCACTGTTTAAATTATTGACGAGTGTTCATTACATGTATTTACAATACTGTTTATGGCAATATAAAGAATTTGACATTTGGACTTTGGACAGATTACGGCATGGACGCCCCGGGTTAAAATTATTAGTTAATTATTTCTCTAATTAGTTTTTAAAAATAGACGTTCCAAAAACACAATTATTCAACCTTCATAATAGGGAATACCTTACCCTAAAATTGTAAGGTCATCTTAAATAAAAAGAATCAAAAAACACTTTTTCAAAAGTTAATTGTTAATCAGGGCTTGATCCACTTTCCACCTGTATAACTTAGGAACAAAAAATTGAATTTCTTACTTTTTTATTTGGTAAGGTTTACTGTTAAACTCCGGTTCTTAGGGAGAATAGTAAACTGGAAACCGTTGGTGTTGAACCAATGTGATCTCTAGGGGACTGTTCCGACTGGCCCTGCCACGGTCTCATCAAAGCAAAACAAATAAAAACGTCGGTATAAAGGTGACGTTTATTGAAAAAAAGGTAGAGGCGAAGGGGTTGAATGAATCAGATGATTACCATGCCATTCGGTTGTTAGAGGTTAGAGGGTTGGCGACTATAGGACATAGTTCATTGTTTGTCATCCTTGGTTATTTAGGGAAAAATTTGTTAGTATTACGGATGTATCCTTGTTAAAAGATATTCATAAAGTACTTGCTCTTTGGAGGTTCATATTCCAAAAGTAAAGAATCGACTAGTAAAGTTTTCGACAATTGATAGTATAAACATTAAAACTGTGTCCAGATTTACGCAACTTAGCCTTACATGACAGCTGACAGCCAAGGGTAGGGACGTTTCGATACTACAGTACTGATATGAGTAGGTATCGATACTTTCCTTTCGATTACTATAGGTATCTGTATAGATATCGGTTAATCGATATTGTGATATAGAAAACGATTTCTGAGTATTGGTATTGAAAAGGTACTTTCTTTTTCGTCTTTAAAACATAGATTTATTGTGTTGTCAGCGGTATATAAAAAGTATAAAAATGGACCAAGTACACTTCCTTGAGGAACTCCGGATTCTATTGAATGTAGCTGAGTAAGACATCATGATATTTTATTTGAAAAGATCGGTTTGAATACGATTTTAGCATTGAAAAAAGAGTGAGGCAAAAACTTCTTAATTTTGAATAATAGATCAGTATTGCCACACCTTATCAAAACGATTTACTGACATCTACATAGGTAGCCGAACAATCACTTTTATTTTCTAAGCACTCCCGTATCATTTCAACTATTCTGTGGACTTGTATTGTGCCATGCTTTCGCCTAAACCCAAATTGATGAGCAGGTACTACAGAATCTTCATCGATTAATGATTGTAGTCTTCTCAGAAGAAGTTTTTAAAACAGTTTTGAAATAATATATAAGAGGCTTTTTGGTCTGACAGCTGAGTGAGGGGCTTCCCTGGCTTTGGGATGACAATTAGATAGGCTCTTTTAAATTGAACGGGTATGTGTTCTAGTCTCAGTAGGGCGTTTAAATAATAATGCTAAGAATATAATAGCTTTTCTTGGAAGTTCTTTCAGTATTTTTTCAGTAATAGAGTCGTAGCCAGGAGACTTATGAGGATTGAGATTGTGAGTTGTAACTGAGCGAACTTCAGATGGTTTGAATTTTCGTAATGGGAAATCGAGTTGAAGTGGAGAATCTAAATACTCGTATTTCCTCTTCGTTGTTCACAAAGGCGTCATTTGATTTGGAAACATTTGGTGAAATATTCTGCAAATGCTCAGATTTTTCAATATTACTTTCCACCCAATTTCCATCAGGTTTTAAAATAGGGGAAATGGATATCTTAGGCTGCTTAATTCTTTTAGTTACTTTCCATAAACGAAATGTCTGTAGCTTCGGTTGCTGAGAGAGACTGGGTTACTCTTCAAACTGGGTTTTTAATACTAAACCATAATCTTTTCAGATATTGAGCCGCCCTGTTGAAGTTTTCCCTATCATTTGGATTTCTACTGTTTTGCCATATTCTTCTTAATCTTCTTTTGCCAGCAATCACTTCAATTTTTATTCTTGATGTAGTTACGGGTAATATAACCCTGTCTTGTCAACTTTTGAAGAACGTTGTAAGGGCCACTTTGGCAGAATATTGCCTAACAATCAATAAAGTAGTCTTTTTGCATTTTCTAAAATCCCCAAACACTTCAACGTAATGTTCAAATTCAAATTTTCATTAATGAATCACGAAATCGAGCCCAGTCAGTAAATTGTTGTGTAACATTTGGCTTAACATTTTTAATACTTCTGTCCTTAAATGTACTTCTGTATAATTGGCGAATGATCGGAAGATAGATCAAGGCAGGATTTGTTATCTGTTTAGTTTTTATTAGTACCTTTTGTAACAAAAAAAGCAACAAATCTGGAATTTTTCTCATATCAGATGGACAGTATGTAGGTTCAACCCGTAGAAAGATAATCGTAATGATTATTATTTAGAGCCCTTAATAGTTGTCCTCTAGGAGTGGCCAAACGAGAACCCCATTCTGGGTGTTTCGCGTTGTAATCACCTCTTGCTATAAATGTATTTTCCCAGTGTAGTGAAAAACTGATCAAATTGTTGTTTGGTTTATAACATGTCTGGGGGGACAATAATTTGCTGAAAATGTAATAAGGCTTAACCAACCTCCAAGAAACAATTCTGGAAGCTTGAAGGCGATTCTCTCTATAGCTGGGTAGTTCATAATGTTTAACTGTTTATTTTACTAAAAATGGCACTACTCCCATGGGCCGTATTGTCAGGATGATTTGGTATAGTATAATGTGTAGTTAGTTTGGAATTTCAAAATAACTTCTATCTGTGAAATGAGTTTCTGAAATAAGTAAGACGTCTAAGTTACGAGTATGTTGGGTGAGATGGAATAACTGTACTTCTTGACTAAGCTGAGTCAAACCGTTGGCATTCCATAAAACGATTTTGAGAATATTTATTTTAGATGATAAACAATAGTAGTCAGGAGATTAAGTAACGTACTAATCTGTTCTGCTTGTTTAGATTAAATATTTTCAAATCATTCAAAAGATTTTTAAATGATGTTACACAAAGTTTCAGGTTCATCTATATGTTCGTTAGATTCTAGTTCCCTAGAAGGAAAACTGTTATTTTTGTGATTATCCTGTACAGCTTGAGCGAAAGTTACCCCTTCAGTAACCAAAACTATTTTGAGAGGACTGGTTTTTCTTTAACACTAGTTGGTTGTTTCGTTCTAGAATGATCCTGATTGGTTTCAAAAGTCTTATTTCTAAGTGGAGGGAATAGTTTGTTTTTGTATTTCTCTATATAAAAGACAACCTTTGTAGTTAGCCGGATGTTCACTAGAGCATAAAACGCAAGAAGGGGGTTACTGTTGAAGGGCTTACTGTAACCTTTGTATCATGATCCTGGGAACATTTAACACATCGAAATGTATTTTGAACAATATGATTTAGTAATGTCTATAACGTTGGCAACGTTTGTATTAAAACAACTTCCTTCTTTTTTATTGGGTGGTTTCAAATAAAACTAGCGTTTAGTAAATACCGAATTTGAAATATTTCTTTATTACGTTCACAGGCTCCAAATCAATAAAAAACAGAGACATTGGTTTCTTTGTAATTCTATTTCTTACACTGATCAGATTTCTTACTTTGCGGCCGTTTTCTTCAATCGCTATTTTTAGGTATTCAATAGAAATAGGGTAATGCATATTCTTCAGCACAACCCTATATGCTCGTTCTTGTTTTAACAGATAAGTATGGAAACCAGTTATATCCTATATAAATACTACAAGGAGTATATAAATAGTCCTTTGACTATTTTCCGGTAAGCGTCAGGAGAACATGGATAAAGTTTAATTCTGTCTTGATTAAGCCACTTATAGGAGTATTCAGTTCTTACTTACGATTGACTCCAAGGCTTTGATCATCGGTGAAACATTTTTCACTCCTGGCAAAAATATGGGAGGTGGCCTGGAATCTTTTATTAAGTTGTTGGATGAAGACTTCCATACCAATTTTTCTTTGGTAGAGGATAGCAATTCATAGCTTATTACTGAGTCGAATAGTGTCATAATTTCATTGTCCAGTAGCTTTACTTAAGCAATGGCGCTTGAGTCCATGGTCTGGCAAATAAGTAATATTTCTTTTAGCGTTTCTTGACTTTACTGTTTGCCAATTCGTATCTTATTCATTATCAGAAATGTAACCATCCAATGATTTTTTACTGACTTAATTCCAATACGTTTAGAGTTCTTCCTAAATGAGGAAATGTAATTATGATCATGTTCATGAGCGTTCTGTTCCATAATGGAAGAAAGATAAACAAACAAGTCCTTTACCTACAAAAAAACCGGAATATGTCAAACCAAGGATGTATTATCACTGTTTTATAGTAATTTAAAAACTTTCATTTCGTCAATATGTGTTTAACCCTATCCCTTCATACAAATCCGTGACGTCACTAACTTCTGTCCAAGTTCTTTCAAGTTAGCCATAGCAGAACGGCACAAAATTGTTCAATATTTACATCCCAACATCTGACTTCAAAGCCTATCAAACAAAGGCAGTATGCAGTAGCATATAAGCAGGTATGCCAACGTACACCAAAAGCGGCATGGTACAAAGAAATAGAAAGTACGACAGGCCATAGCCCTTGGTTCATCATGACAAACTTCAAAAGGTGGGAGATAGTCAATGTAATTAGAATGAGAATTTGGACATGCTCGGGTCAATACAAAGTTGTTTGACATCAAACAATATTTCACACCACTTTGTTTAAGTTGTACCCTCGCTGAACGAGAATCCCTTGACCACGTTATTCTACGATGCCCAGCCTACGAGTTTGCGAGAGACCTGCACTTTAAGATATTAAATAATCTACTTAGATCACATAATATGAATTTGATTGATATATTAAAACTTCAATAACATAGAAAATATACAAGGAACTCAAATCAATTTTTAAAACAAATAAAAAAACACATATAGCTTAAAGACGGTACACCAACATATATATGTCCTCCCTGGATGTCGGTTTCTTTATTTCCGTGGCCCGATTTTCGGAATAGGAAATGCCTGAAGGGCCCCTGGCGAGAAGATAATCCTTAAATCCTAATCCATCAATAGCTTCCTAAATTTATCCCTCTTTCAACTAACAGAAAACGAACAGAGCTACACAGAATTACATAGCCTAACCATCCCACTAACAGAAAAAATTAAATATTCAATGAAAATCCATAGTAACACAAAATAACATATGTATGGCAGAAGTTTAACCCCCAAAGAACTACGAGGCGTCATGGGAATTCACCCGAGCCTGTTTAATTAAACGAAGAGAGAGAAAAAGAAAAAAAGTTAGCCAGTATCACTACGCCGAATTTTTGTTCATCCATAGCCGTCTCAATTACTTTTTCACTGAGTTCGTTATTTTTTACTATATCAAGTACAGTATATTGCTTTACTGCTAAAGGCAGTCTGGTGGTGGATCGAGTAGTACCAATGATTGTTGTTTTGAAGTTCTTTATCTCTATTTATAAACTTAGTGCTGGTGTTACACGATTTTTTGACTTGCTATTTTTCCTGTGCACGAAAGATATTTTTCTGTTATTATTCATACCTTATTATTTTATTCTACCTACTGAAGCATACTGTTACCAGTCTCGTTTCCCCGACTTGCTACTCTTCAATGGAATGGTGTCTGTATTAGCGGATAAAACTGTCTGCATTAATTGCTTCAAAAAAAGTAACCGACAGAGGAGTGGAATGTTATAGTAACTGCAAGAAAACGAAAAGATTGCCGATGGAGTTGTTGGACATGTGATGGAATGGGTTGTGTTGACAAGCCCCCCGATGCTCCTAATGATCTCAATGCAAAGGTTACAGCTCTTCTGAATCAATTTCAACAACTTGCTACAAAAAATGAAATCAGTGATGGATATTTCGTCTTTCAAGTCGGATATTAAAACTTTGTTTGATAAATTGTGTGCGATGGACCCTAGACTCGTTAAAGTTGAGACTAAGACTTTAGAACTTGAACAGAATATCAAGAAAACTGAATTTAGGAGTTTTCTGATGAAAACGATTCTCATTGCTGAAGTCAACTATAGAAGCAACCGAGCTCGAAATATAAATCATTTAATAAAATACCCGAATGCTTCTAGCACCACACCTGACCTAAAGAACAAGCATGATTCAGATAAGCTTAACCATATTATCAACGCTATTGAACTTGGCCTTACGTTTGAAAGCTTTATCGTATTAGCAAACCTGGCTCTTTCCCTCATCCTATAAAACTGATTTTGTCCTCTAAAGAAGAGGCATTCGCTTTCTTCAAAAGTTCTCACAAGAAGATGTCACTAAAACGGAAAGATTCATTGGATGATGTGATCGTTTTCGCGTGACAGAACTCCTAAGGAACGCTGCATCTAGAGGCACTTAATTTAAAGCTAGAGGATAGAATCGCAGAAACAGGAGATAGTGAGAAGAACCTCACGATCAAGTTCGTCAATGGTGTACCCCGCATTACTGAAAAAAAAAACAAAAAAAAACTAAACTTGTCTCACCGTAAACCCACACGTTTTAAATGTATATTGTCAGAATGTAGGTGGTCTGCAGACTAAACTTGCTGAATTGAGATCCGGTTTTGCTACATGTCTGCATGACATTATTGTCTTCACTGAGTCTAATTTGACTCCTGACATCAATAGTGCTGAACTCTTTACCTCAAAAACTTTAATGAATTTCGTAAGGATCGCTCCAAGAATAGTGGCGGAGAAGTACTCATTTCTACTAAGAAATGTTATCCTGCCCATTGCCTCAAATCCGACTCCTTTGGTACTGAAAGTGTCTGTCGTTTCCTTAACTGATGGTCGTGAAAAACTGCTTCTGGGTGGAGTCTATCTTCCTCCTGGCCAATCATCACACAACTGTATTCAAGATTCTGTTCAGCTCTAGACGTGGGCGTTGCATTAACTGAATATTCAGAACTCATGGGTTTCTGGACGAATTTAACTTGCCGAACTACTCCTGGTCCGAAGACAATGATTCTAATTCGTCTCCTTCTGCCCGTTATATTCAGGAAGCAGCTGACTCTTTCTCTCTTAACCCAATCAGAGAGGAGTTCTTGATCTGGGGTTTTTGTCTTCCACTGCTCTTTCCCTGGATCTAATTCTACTGGAAGTTCCCAATCGACCAGAATTGGTTATTTCTCTGTCCATAGGTGATATTGATATTTCTAAATCGTGTAATTTTTGTACCTAACTACAATAAATGTGACGTGGAAAAAGTATTTTCAGAACTCCATTTCCCTTCCTTTGCACCATGTCTGCAGTACCTATGATGTTGATAGCTGTTTTAGGAAATTGGTTGACATGATTGGTGATTCGTGTCTCCAAATTCATACCGTTAAAGGAGAGTTGGAAATGTCCACTTTCTCTCCTGGTTCAGCAAAGAACTTAAAGCTTCTATTTTTGAAAATAAGTATTTATAAGGAATCAAGCCTTGAAAGAAAGTGCTGTATATATTGATGATATATTTTTATAGAATCAAAATTATTATTGTTTTCAATATGTGCCTGCTGGCCTCACAAACTTTGTATGCTTCAAGTCTCAACAAGATTTACAATTCAAAGCAAAGGGGAATCGACCCCACAGTAGTGCTAGCATAGTCTTTCATTATATGATTATGTATTTGATTTATATTTTTCCTAAATTAATTATTTTTCAAAGCGGCTTTAAGTTACATTAATTTTTTGAATTCATAATATATTTCTCTCATTGAATACTTTTTTCTCTTTTTTTAATTTCAGATTTATTCAGATTTTTTGCTCTTGTGTACACATTTTTACATTGTAGTTAATGAGACTGTGCCCTTACTGTTCTTAAAGCATATCATATAATGCAAACAACTAGTTTCCTAATTTTTCTAATTCTTTTGTATATCATTTACTACTTAACCTATTTAGTATTGTCACTATTACCTAACTTTAATATCTTTAAAATGACAGCACACATTAAGAGTGCTTGTCAAAAACAAAGTTAAAATAATCAAATGCTGCATCTACGTGAGTAAAACGTAGCTATGACCAGTCCACATGAGTCAAAATGTTCCCTACAAATTTTAATAGCATATGGCGTTAACGTTCTACTGGTTTTGGTGAAATACCATTTTTATACCTGAGTTTGGAGCACCGATTGTGTGAACATTTGCACAAACTGCTGCATGGTCGGATAAATGAGGTTCAATTACATTACAAGTTACAGTTACCTTTTTCACATTAGTAACTATATTATCAAGGCATGCCTCAACCCCTCGTGTTTTTCTAGGTTTTAAACAATTGTATATTATAAGGAACGCAGTAAATTTAAAAAAGAATCTACCGTTGACATTACTTTTATTTTTATTGATATTAAAATCACCTGATATGATCAACTTCACATAAGAATATTTTTATTTATATAACCAAGTAGCTCATCAACAAAACTAATAACATAATTGAGAGAATTTGATGTTCAATAAATTGTTATAATGATAGCATTCAAAACCAACTAAAAATATACCTGAAACCTCAAAAACGAAATCTTACACATAAATGTTCTAATTCAATAGTTTTATATTATATCTTTTTTAACAAATAATGTTAATTTTTACTGTACGTTAACCTTCAACAAAAAAGTATAATACCAGGAAACAAAACTAAAACTGCCTCCAACCTTGAAGTAAATGAGCTACGAACAGCTTTTATTCAAGCCCGTGACTGTTTTTTTTAACCACAGGACAAAATGAAGACAAGGCTATAGCTGCACACAAAAAGAAAACCTATGACCTAAAATTAAAAATTTTGCGTAAGGAAGCTTATCACAACTTTATTACTGAATCAAACAATAAAAGTAAAGCTATCTGGGAAGTCATTAATAGTGAACGAATCAACTAGAAAGGAAGGTTCAGCTTCTGTCTGGAGGTTAAAAATTGCTGACGTTTGTGTTGAAGATCTTATTACTATAGCTGAACAGTTTAATTCTTAATTTTACAACAATCGCAGAAGAACCCTTAAACTTAATAAGGAGACAAGTTACTAATACCTTTAGCACACACAATAACTTCCTAAGAAATGAACTTCTTTCATTTGATTTGGCATCCAATGATGAAGTGTTAAACATTTATCAACTCACTAAAAACCTCCTCCTCAGGCTATGACGAGATTTCATCAAAAAATTTTGAAGTTCTGTAAGGACGTGAGACTTATCAGCCTTTAAACTGATGTAGATCTAATCAATAAATCCCTTAGCACAGGGAGTTTTCCCCTCAAAGTTAAAATTATCTAAGGTTTATCCACTACACAAAAAAGGAAATAAGCATGACATATCAAACTTCAGACCGATTTCATTAGTTCCAACTGTGTCTAAGGTACTAGAGAAAGTAGTACTTTTCAAGAATACACTAAATATGACAACCATGCAATACCATTTGTGATTTTGGTCTGTAAGTAAGTAAGTAGACTTTTTTTTATAAATAATACTCGTACATTGGTTATAAAATAGTAATTAAGAACTTATATATTTTTTAAAATTGATACTCAGCTGGAAAGCTTTAACACTGTTTGCACTTTCAAATTAGGTTTGGAACTTGTAAAAACTAAGAAATTAAGCACTAGTCACATTAGTCATTTCTTGGTACTGGTTAGTCAGAATGCATTTCCCATTGAATAGTGCACAGCTTGTCTTAATACATCAGCAGAACAATGAAAACGAGACATTGGTATTTTTTTCTCATAAATAACTGACCAGTTGTACATGCTAAGAAAACTTGTCATTTTGACGAAATGTTTTATTTTTTAAATTCAGGGAGACAAAGTATCCTTCTTTTTTGACAGATTAGGAAATAAAATATTACAAACTACTGCATCATGGTCTTGCCTAAAAGAAGTTAAAACATCAGATTCAAAGCTACATTAATCTCTAGTTCTATATGGTCTAAACAGCTATTTCCTCTAGTGGGTGAGTCAATCAGTTGCTCAAGGCCATTGCTTGACATAATCGCTAAATACTCGTCGATGAAGAGTGACCGCTTAAGCAAGCATAAGTTCATATCCCCAGTAACAACTGAATTCCGATCTTTGGATTCAGGCAATAAGATATTTAATTCATCCAAGAAAGACGCAATAGAATGCAAATGCAGTCTATAAACCGCCACGATCGCAACAGAAAGCCCAACAGACTCAATGTCCCCGGTGACCTTGAGCGTGTCAGCTGATTGCATAGTAGCGCCTGATCGTCTGGCCTCATATCGTTCACTCACATAAACGATCACTCCACCTGATCTGTAGCTGTCATTACAGTTTGGATACTGGTTATACCCACTAATTAAATACAAACTAATTTCACAATCATGTATCCAAACTTCTGTCGATACAATTACATCTGGCAAAGAAGACAAAGTATTAAGATAAATTACAAAAGAATCAAAGTTTTCTCTTAGACTAGATATATTTCTAATGAAAATATAACAAAATCTGGTTTTGTCTCAAACAATTGATTAATAATAATTATAATAATATTTACTGTCATATTGAGTTTTTGCACTCATACAAAGTCACTTTACAGCCAGTAGCCAAGTCAATAAATAAATACATGTTTACATACTAAATTATAAGACATATGTAAACACATCCAAAATATAAACAATTATCCTTAGTTAGCTTTAGATATAATTATAAATTAATATGGGATACAGAAAAAAATTAATCTACAGAATAAAAAGGATTGTTTAGAAGCCAATTATATAAATTTATTGCAAAACACTTTTTTAGGGTATATATTTATTAAATTACGTAATTTGTTGTAAATTTTTAGTGAAACAACCTGGAGGACTATTAATGGTTTTATTTAGTCTGCAGAAATTGATTGTAGTAAGCCTACTTGCTTTACCCCTAGTATTGTAACTATGATCAGCATACTTAATATTGTTAGGACATTGAAAAGTATACAAAAATAAGTCATATAGATGTATAAGTTGAAAAATAGTTTGAATTTTTAAGTTTATAAATAAAGGTTTACAATGTTCCAAAAAAACTAAACACCACATACGATCCTGATTGCTTTTTCTTGTAAAATATTTCATCTATCCTGCTGCAGTTTCCATAAAATATTAAACCATATCTAAAAATTGATTGGAAATAAGAAAAATAAGCGGATATAATATAATTTGTTTCAATACGAGTGGATTGTTAGTGTTAACGACTTTTTACTAAAATAAGTGCTTACCTGCAGTTTTTCAATTTGATCCACTGAAATAACAATAAGAAAGGGATCATCCTGAGCCTTCCTCAGAAATATTTTTACCATTTCTTACCCATAAATATGAATAATTCTTTTCCTCTTTCACCGATCAAGCAGCAGCCAGTAGTTTCCTCTTGATAGGACTGAGACTCTCGTTCACGTAGACGGGATTAGCAGTGGTCGAAGTGTAACCAACGTGATGTGAGTTCAGGTTTCTCTTGACTCTCCGTTTTTCAAGAAATTTCAGCTTGTCTTCTCGTCTGACGAACTTAGCTATAATTCCAGCAGGACGGTCAGCATAATTTATTTTCTTTAGACGGTGGCAGACATCGATAGCTTCTCTGGAAATGTTTACATCGAGAGCAACGCCAACCTTCTTCACAAACTACGTACACGTCTTCGTTTTTGTTTTCAGGAATCCCCTGAATCTCGAGTGTGTTGCTGCGCATGTATTGTTCATTGTCCTCAATCCTTAGCCCCAAATCAGTAACTTTCCTTAGAAGGTGAATATTTTTCATTTTTAAATCTTCAATAAGTTGAAGGTACTCAGTTAATAGCACTTTGACTTTTGATTACATTGTTTTGTTCATTAATTTGTTCAGTAACAAACTCAAACGATTTGTTAATTTCAAACTCAATTCGCTTACGTCATCGGATGCTTCGTTGATCTTTTTTAGCACGTCAGATAAAGCTGTTCTAATATCAGACTCCGAGCCACAACATTTACATTTCACCATTACAATACAAGAAATCACTATCCGGTTCATCAGTTACAACTTTTATGAGCAGGGAGTGTATTATTCTGCTTAAAACTTTACAATAAATTGGCAGAATCTTTACATAATGAATATTCATTTCAAACATTTACAAATTCCTTAAAATGCTACCTCAGAAACCGGGCATATTACTCTGTGAAAAGTACTTAATTTATCTATTTATATTTCTTATATTATATTTATATTTCTTAAATATTTTTTTAGCAAAAATGTAATTTTGTACTTTTGATTTCTATTTCTTTTTATGTTTTGGTTTAACTATGACAATTCACATGTTTATTTTAGCTCTGATAAAGAATTTAAAAACAATGTGAAACATAAAAAAACATATCTACGAATACGATTGATCTGTACAAATAAAATTACTCATCAGTTAGATCCCATCATTGCTAACCTGATCAATAACAACATGATTAAGATTAGAAAAAGTATCACAAAAATAAATTATAGGAACTGAGTTCTCACCGATTAAGAAGTATATTAATAAGTCACCATATAAAGTTGACAAAACTTTTTTTGTTTAATAACATAACTTTTTTCCACATTTTTGACCTCATAAAATTAAAAAACCATACTTTCCCCCTCCAAGAAATATAAGTTGTAAGATTTTGGTTCTCAAAACTAAAATTTGGATCGCCATTGGTTTTTTTTTGTGGCAGACCAGGATTACAATAGGAAGTGGAACTATCTACTAGTATAATAATTTGTACCAAAGTTATAGATTGAATATCTTTATTTGTCTTTAGATACACTATAATGTGTAGTTAACACCATCAATCATATACATGGATTAAAAAAAGTACACTATATTATTAACAATATAATTTGACTTATTATTTATAAAAATAATATGTATGTATAAAGTCAATCTAAACTACGATTTAAAGGCCAAAAAGTAAAATTATTTTATCCATAGGTAAAGAATTTGTTTGTAGAATAAAAATATATTCAGTCCAAAGCTCTTTCAGTTTCTCTATGAACAAATTGCAAAGTACAATTATGAGTAACACATTTAATATATTAAGAACACGATTTTAAAGACTCTCAGGCTCTTTAAAATATTGTGAGTCAGGACTTACATTATCTGCATAGTTAAAACGTAACCTGATAATTTTAATTTGCATTATAACCTGACTGTATTGTTAGTTAGTGCAGTAGAGCGTCGATTATCCAAAACAATTGTTGTAAGAGGGTCTTCGGATAATTGATTTTTCGGATAATCGAAAACTAAAGTAAAGAATGTCTGTTTTTTAGGGTAAAGGAATGGGTAGGACAACAAAAAGAAAACACAAAGGTGGTTCCTGACTGTCCTTTGACAATCACCAGTAATAGTAGTACATGAGAGTGTTGAGAGTGCCAGGGTGTGTCTGTCAGTCCTTTTGACAATCACCAGTAATAGTAGTACATGAGAGTGTTGAGAGTGCCAGGGTGGTGTCTGTCAGTCATTTGACAATCACCAGTAATAGTAGTACATGAGAGTGTTGAGAGTGCCAGGGTGTGTCTGTCAGTCCTTTTGACAATCACCAGTAATAGTAGTACATGAGAGTGTTGAGAGTGCCAGGGTGGTGTCTGTCAGTCATTTGACAATCACCAGTAATAGTAGTACATGAGAGTGTTGAGAGTGCCAGGGTAGTGTATGTCAGTCATTTGACAATCACCAGTGATAGTAGTACATGAGAGTGTTGAGAGTGCCAGGGTGGTGTATGTCAGTCATTTGACAATCACCAGTGATAGTAGTACATGAGAGTGTTGAGAGTGCCAGGGTAGTGTATGTCAGTCATTTGACAATCACCAGTAATAGTAGTACATGAGAGTGTTGAGAGTGCCAGGGTGGTGTATGTCAGTCATTTGACAATCACCAGTGATAGTAGTACATGAGAGTGTTGAGAGTGCCAGGGTAGTGTATGTCAGTCATTTGACAATCACCAGTAATAGTAGTACATGAGAGTGTTGAGAGTGCCAGGGTGGTGTATGTCAGTCATTTGACAATCACCAGTAATAGTAGTACATGAGAGTGTTGAGAGTGCCAGGGTAGTGTATGTCAGTCATTTGACAATCACCAGTAATAGTAGTACAAGAGAGTGTTGAGAGTGCCAGGGTTAGTGTCTGTCAGTCCTTTGACAATCACCAGTCATAGTAGTACAAGTGCATGTTGAGAGTGCCAGGGTAGTGTCTGTCAGTCCTTTTGACAATCACCAGTAATAGTAGTACAAGAGAGTGTTGAGAGTGCCAGGGTGGTGCCTGCCAGTTCTTTGACTCGCCAGCTATAGTAGTACAAGAGAGTGTTGAGAGTGCCAGGGTGGTGTCTGTCAGTCCTTTGACAATCCCCAGTAATAATAGAACAAGTGCATGTTGAGAGTGCCAGGGTAGTGTCTGTCAGTCCTTTTGACATATTTAAAAAAGCTATATTCTATTTGCAACATTTATAGAATGAAGAAGATTTCTATTAATGTTATTACAAAATAAATTTTGAAGTATAACCTCCAAAAAATAAATTTTGTGTGTGTTGCCTTTACATTATATTCGAAAAGCTAAAATAAAACCACAATTTTATGATGTTCTATTTTGAGTTAAAAGTAAACACTAGTGAGTAGATAGTAGATTAACACAGTGCGGTGAATGCACTCTACTTCTTCTCCACCTGCCATAAAGTGGGTGTGTGGAGGACCTTTAGTGAGTAGATAGTAGATTAACAAATGTTAATTGCTTGTACTCGGGCTGACCCACACTAAACCATGTTTCATGTCTTCATGATTTGATACTGAATATATGAAATACGTCGGTAAGGGAAGATCATCATCAAGTGGTCTCAAACAAACCAAATTCCCACTGGACGATTCCTCCTTATTGTAAAGATGTATGTTAGTTCTGTATACCTGTAAAATATCTTCAGGTTGAATTCGTCCGTTGCTGCAGTAACAGTAGAGGTTGACAGTCATACAGGTCCATGCAGGCACACGTGTCAACGATTGTGACATTACTGCGATATTCCACTGATCGACTTCATAGCAATCCAGCACTTTTTGTAACAATTCCCTCCCGTAGTTTCATTTTATACCACTCTCTTGAAAAATTTTATTCAAGTCATTACAGGTGGGTTTTTTTTTATTTTGTACAATAGTTTTAAGTTGTTTTATTTCTTCGTCAAACATTTGTTTGATGTCATGAGTAATCAATGACAGACACTCTGTAAACTGGGTCAGAGTCCAGCAGGGGTTGAGCATGTTTCAGAAGAAACTCAAGTATCTGCTGTAAAAAGTCATCAAATCTCAAGACGATGTTAGAATGAAGTTCGTTGGTCGACTGATTTTGTTCTACTATATCTCTGATCTTTCTGTTAACCTCTTCCACAGGATGAAACTTGACATCGAATACTGATCAGACTGTTCGGCTGGTGCACAATGTTGTTACAGTACTGGTTCACCTCTCTTACTTTGCTCAACACAGACCAAATCAAATCCCTCAATCTTAATAACAGATGTTCATTTCTTGCATTGGTTATTTCTGATAAAAACTGTTCACTCACTCTGGAGTTCAGTGACTTATTACCCCTGCTTCTGCATGCTAAGTCAAGAAAATATCCTCTCTATATCTTTATTTTCGATTAGTAAATTTGCCAGGAGCTTGGACATTTTACTATCGATTTGATCGAATACAACTGTAGGCCTCTTGTCTTTCAAGGACTGAAAGTCTTTGTTTATTCCTGTAAGGAGATAAACCACATCTTTAACAATTGGATTTATAGTTTTCAGCAAGCTGATTACTAGGTCTGTTATATTTTCAGAAACATATTTTTCTAATTTTGTGACATCTTCTTTATCGTCACTGTATTCAATGCTTTTGATTTTCACAAGAGTCTCCAAAACTTCAACATCATCAGCTCTCTCATTAATTTCTAGAGTTTTCTTAATTAGATCAATAGCTTCTGAGGATGATGCAACATTAAAGTAGAAAGATATCATTGAAGATTGATCACAAAGTTCATTCAATAATTCAATTAATTTAGACGTATTATCCGAATAAAGCAAACCTACAAAGCCATTAAGACCACATATTCCCTGTGCAATTTTAGTGCTCACCACAACAGCCCCTTCTGCAACTCTCAAAGCTCCGGCTGCAGCTACAGCAATAACATTAAATGCACCTTTCACTACCTCTTTAGCATAAGGCTCATTATGCTTCTTCTTGTCTAGTATTTTGACAACACAACGGCCAAAGCCATAGATGCCTGCAGCAGCACCGCCTACGACTGCACAGGGAGCGAGTACGGGAGCAGCAACTACCAAAGCGGCAACCCCAGCAACTCCAGCACCAACAGAAATTACCTTCTCTACTTTATCTGCGGCTTTTAGTGCTTTGGATTTAGCACTAGAAGCAGGTGTCTTGGAAAAACCGACACTGAAACCGGTTTTTATGTCATAACTTCCATGTAAAGGATAACAAATGACAATATCAGGTAGGGTATTTGTCGTTAAGAAGTCAGCCCAGCTTTCATATACACGACAATTTGTATCTATGTACACAATATTGGATCCACCACTCTGAATTCTAAACAGAGGAACACTCGTTCACTTTTGGAATGCCTTCTATTTTAGTAGAGTCTTCTTGAAATGTCACAAATACACAGGAAAATTTTATTTCATAACCTGTGCTACGAGAAATAATGACATTACCAATTGATGCAATTTGTTTATCTTGATCATTAGAATATCCTGATTGAACTTTACATAGGTGATTCGTATCTTTTTGATTTTTTAGGTTTCTGTAAGGAAACAATTTTCAATTCATAACTGCCAGAAGTTGATACAAGACTCATATTGTTCTCATTACTGTCAGCAAGCTGAGGTGGGGGAAGACCAAATAAGGCAAATCCAATTTTTTTACATAACAATGTTGGGTTACTTTTGGCTACACTATCCCAAGTGTCACCATTCTTTTTCAGCAAAGTAAATGCTTCATAGTGCTCATATTGTTTTCTCTTAGCATTTTTCAAATTCTTCGCACCAGTCAATGTTTCAATTCTCTGAAATAACATCAATAATGATTACATTTTTTAAACAATAGCAAAAGCACACAGTAAAACACATTACTGCAAGTGTTTATTAATAAAATTATATGAACATAAGCTTATATAATAGAATTTAATCTTATACACACACATATACAAATACATATACAAGGTGTTTGAAAAGTTATCTTATGAAACACATGAAAGGTGTATGAAACACATCTACTAACCGATGTGTTTTCACTGACTTTTTTTAATTAGCAAATTATGTCATAAATTATTTATAACACAATAAATAAAACTAAAACAAATTCGTCAAAACTAATATCAATAGTTATGTTCTACCAATGTTCTTTGTTGGTGAAATAGTTAACTTACCACTTAATTTTGAATAAAATATTTTTGTTATTTTTTATAAATACTAATCAGTGAAACCATTGGTTAGTAGAGTGAAACGCCGCCTACCACATCAGAATACGACGATCCAGTCAGAAATGGCAGCGCATAATGTACTTCACAATGTGTACCTAAAACAACCCGCCATTTCTGATTGGATAAAGCTTTTGAGATGCGGTTTGCGGCATTCAACTCTACTAAGTGAGCTCTTTCGAATGAGGTATCACTCGACCCATGCTTTAATTTAAGATTTCTATGTTTTCCACTGTGGGCCGTCCCCCCATGGTTGGCATGTCATGGTAATAGCAAGGAAAAATAGTTTACATAGCCATATGACACTGTGCAAAGTTTAGAGATGTTATCTGCTATGGTTTGTAAAATATTAAGCCGTACCCAGACTTTTGAAAACACCTTGTATATATATATATATATATATATATATATCTACTCTCATGTAAAGAAAAAAAATCTTCTGTATCTAAAGTATAAATTTTCTTACAAACAACAGTAGCATCACAACTAATTTGAACAAAATTTTTCCAATCCAAAATCTAGAATCTCATTTACATAGAACTGTATTGCAGGAAGATGAGAGGTAGACCCGAAGGAGGCCCCTGCAGTTGAATAATGTATCAGTAGCTAGTGAGTGTGAACCTCCATCGTGAAAACACTGCTATCATTAGACACCTGGATCCTAGTATCCGAGCCCTGGAGGATCTCTGTGATGAACCACATGTTTCATACCACTCATAAACCCTTGTTTTTTTACTCATCGCAGACATCATAGCTTAGATCATATGCCCTTGTTACCATTTCCCACATTTTGTTACATTTTATTTCATTTTTCACACAAAAATTAATACAAATTCTTTGATTTTTTTTTAAATCGCTGAGTTCATAACACACGTCTAACATTAGCAGCTGTAACTGAAAAAGTAAACAATTAATACAGCTGGAAATTTCTAATACTTCAGGAGCATGAATAGCAAAATAATCTAGACAAACCGACTCTCCAAACCCGTGAAAATTTAAAAATTCCCGTAACTTATTGAACACACCTCGTTCACTTGGGGCTGAAAATGTCTTCAAATTGTACCGTAGAGTAAAACCTTTGGTGACAATTGAGCCATGACTAGGCTCGTTTCTTGTGTCTAGTTCTAGTGTCTGTCTGCAGGTTGTTTGCTGGATTAGAATCACGGCTAATCCTAGCAAACAAAACCTGCTTGTTTGATTTGTTCAAATACTTAGCCTAGGAAGATAGAATAGCTTGCATCGGCCCTGATGATCACTATTGTCATCACAGAATAGTTCAGAACCGCAAAGAAAGACCGGTATCAAGATTTGAAGACTGAAATGTTGAAAATTTGCATGTTTATAAACAACAATGTTTTGTGGTGAACATGGAAACCTGGCAAAATATCTAATTTGGTACTGTGCCGTGGTAAACCTGTGTAAAATGTTCCATCCACATCTTCACCCCAGTACAAAGAATGTGAATTTACTATTTTTCACTGCATGTCCAAAGCTGGAGTATACCAAAGGCGTCTAATGGATAACTCTGGCTTACTGATAACTTGTTCCTCACGCATTGGTCAGAGAGCATGAGGACATCCCAGTGACCTTGGGTGCTTCCTTCTTTACCTTTCTGTCTTCACATACATTTTGCTGGAGTGTACCAAAGGCGCCTAATGGATAACTCTGGGTTACTGATAACTTATTCCTCAAGCATTGGTCAGAGAGCATGAGGACATCCCAGTGACCTTGGGCTCTTCCTTCTTTACCTTTCTGTCTTCACATACATTTTGCTGGAGTGTACCAAAGGCACCTAATGGATAACTCTGGCTTACTGATAACTTGTTCCTCAAGCATTGGTCAGAGAGCATGAGGACATCCCAGTGACCTTGGGCGCTTCCTTCTTTACCTCTCTGTCTTCACATACATTTTGCTGGAGTGTACCAAAGGCGTCTAATGGATAACTCTGGCTTACTGATAACTTGTTCCTCACGCATTGGTCAGAGAGCATGAGGACATCCCAGTGACCTTGGGTGCTTCCTTCTTTACCTTTCTGTCTTCACATACATTTTGCTGGAGTGTACCAAAGGCGCCTAATGGATAACTCTGGCTTACTGATAACTTATTCCTCAAGCATTGGTCAGAGAGCATGAGGACATCCCAGTGACCTTGGGCTCTTCCTTCTTTACCTTTCTGTCTTCACATACATTTTGCTGGAGTGTACCAAAGGCGCCTAATGGATAACTCTGGCTTACTGATAACTTGTTCCTCAAGCATTGGTCAGAGAGCATGAGGACATCCCAGTGACCTTGGGCGCTTCCTTCTTTACCTCTCTGTCTTCACATACATTTTGCTGGAGTGTACCAAAGGTGCCTAATGGATAACTCTGGCTTACTGATAACTTGTTCCTCAAGCATTGGTCAGAGAGCATGAGGACATCCCAGTGACCTTGGGCTCTTCCTTCTTTACCTTTCTGTCTTTCACATACATTTTGCTGGAGTGTACCAAAGGCGCCTAATGGATAACTCTGGATTACTGATAACTTGTTCCTCAAGCATTGGTCAGAGAGCATGAGGACATCCCAGTGACCTTGGGCTCTTCCTTCTTTACCTTTTCTGTCTTCACATACATTTTGCTGGAGTGTACCAAAGGCGCCTAATGGATAACTCTGGCTTACTGATAACTTGTTCCTCAAGCATTGGTCAGAGAGCATGAGGACATCCCAGTGACCTTGGGCTCTTCCTTCTTTACCTTTCTGTCTTCACATACATTTTGCTGGAGTGTACCAAAGGCGCCTAATGGATAACTCTGGCTTACTGATAACTTGTTCCTCAAGCATTGGTCAGAGAGCATGAGGACATCCCAGTGACCTTGGGCTCTTCCTTCTTTACCATTCTGTCTTCACATACATTTTGCTGAAGTGTACCAAAGGCGCCTAATGGATAACTCTGGCTTACTGATAACTTGTTCCTCAAGCATTGGTCAGAGAGCATGAGGACATCCCAGTGACCTTGGGCTCTTCCTTCTTTACCTTTCTGTCTAGACATACATTTTGCTGGAGTGTACCAAAGGCGCCTAATGGATAACTCTAGCTTACTGATAACTTGTTCCTCAAGCATTGGTCAGAGAGCATGAGGACATCCCAGTGACCTTGGGCGCTTCCTTCTTTACCTCTCTGTCTTCACATACATTTTGCTGGAGTGTACTAAAGGCGCCTAATGGATAACTCTGGCTTACTGATAACTTGTTCCTCAAGCATTGGTCAGAGAGCATGATGACATCCCAGTGACCTTGGGCTCTTCCTTCTTTACCTTTCTGTCTTCACATACATTTTGCTGGAGTGTACCAAAGGCGCCTAATGGATAACTCTGGCTTACTGATAACTTGTTCCTCAAGCATTGGTCAGAGAGCATGAGGACATCCCAGTGACCTTGGGCTCTTCCTTCTTTACCTTTCTGTCTTCACATACATTTTGCTGGAGTGTACCAAAGGCGCCTAGTGGATAACTCTGGCTTACTGATAACTTGTTCCTCAAGCATTGGTCAGAGAGCATGAGGACATCCCAGTGACCTTGGGCTCTTCCTTCTTTACCTTTCTGTCTTCACATACATTTTGCTGAAGTGTACCAAAGGCGTCTAATGGATAACTCTGGCTTACTGATAACTTGTTCCTAACGCATTGGTCAGAGAGCATGAGGACATCCCAGTGACCTTGGGCTCTTCCTTCTTTACCTTTCTGTCTTCACATACGTTTTGCTGAAGGGTACCAAAGGCGTCTAATGGATAACTCTGGCTTACTGGATAACTTGTTCCTCAAGCATTGGTCAGAGAGCATGAGGACATCCCAGTGACCTTGGGCTCTTCCTTTCTTTACCTTTCTGTCTGCAAAGACTCTTAGCAGGTTTAATGTGGACAACGTTGTAAGCCTCAATAAAACCCAGTGGAAAGTGGGCAAGCAGTGTCTCAGGGCTGCCTGCATTTCTGCTACAAATCAATAATCAGTCTGACTGAGGTACTTCCAAGAGTTGATGGAAGTTCCAATGCCTTTTCGTAGATGCTCCATCCTCATACAGACCTTTCTATAGAGTGTACAGAGTTATTTTAGAAAACTCGGTTGTTCCACCGTCATTTGGGATCATGTCTAAAAACATCATATACACTCAGCTGTGCGCCTGGAGAGACATCTAGATTACACTCAATTTTGTAGTTTAGGTGTCTTTGATATCAAAAACAATGCATAAAGTTTTGTTTTGAGCTTCTTAGTCACCAACTTGTTTTGAAATTCTTCAAATGGAATTCTCCATGACAATGCAAGGCCTGACACTGCAGTTCAGACCCACCATCTAAACAACTACAACAATGATGGAGAAGTAAAAAGGGACATGGACTCTTTTTTATTGGAGCAGGCAATAAGTCTTACGAAGTTTCCCAAATTTTGTGAAAGATATGATAGACATTTAAATAAACTTACAAAATTAATGGACAGCCCCTGAGCTATTTTTAAGGTAAATAAATATAACATTATGAGTGCACAGATTTTTGACTAGAACATTTTTTGTTCATAAATAAAATCCTTTAAATACGAATTTATATTACTAAAATGCTGAAATAAACACAAATAATGTGATTGCTATATAAAATTTAAGTAAACTTGGATTGCCAGTTTGAAAATTTTTCACTGACAAAAAACAAAATCTTGCTGGTTGACAGGCCAAACCTCAATAGTATAATGTAATGAAGCACAATACACATATACAGCTATTGTTTACCTTTGACATCAATAGACGACAGTTGAGCTAATTATGAATAACCAACCGGACATTTTCACTTACCTCTAAAAAGGCTTTTGCCACTGTGCACTTCAAATTGTGCTGATACCTCAGCCATATTGGATAAATTTCCATCTTCTTTCATCTACTATATCACTAAAATCCTCACATTGCTGAAAATTTTTTACGAATTTGTAATCCAAACCCGCCAAATCTTCCAGTTCCTTTAAATCCAAAATTTTTCTTTTGAATGTATCATTTATTTCGGCAGCCAATTTTTTTATAGTATATGTCTGCTACTTTCTGTAAAATACAAAGTCTCTATAACCATGTATGTTATAAGTAACGTCTAAATGATCTTAAGATGATAATGTTTTATTGGTAGTTATAAATAATATATATCATAACACAAACTAATGAACACGAAATTCCAAAGAGTCATATCACTAGGTAGAGAGGCAAGCAGAACTCGTGTGTTGAATCCCCAGCACGATCTGGCAATGTGCAGTGGCCTGTAAATGTGATCAGTCTAACATGACTCTCAAGTACTGCAGACGGTCACTGGGGTTAGGTGTGACTCCTCCAGCATGATCTGGCAATGTGCTGTGGCCTGTAAATGTGATCAGTCTAACATGACTCTCAAGTACTGCAGACGGTCACTGGGGTTAGGTGTGACTCCTCCAGCATGATCTGGCAATGTGCTGTGGCCTGTAAATGTGATCAGTCTAACATGACTCTCAAGTACTGCAGACGGTCACTGGGGTTAGGTGTGACTCCTCCAGCATGATCTGGCAATGTGCTCTGCCTGTAAATGTAATTAATGTAACATGACTCTCAAGTACTGCAGACGGTCACTGGGGTTAGGTGTGACTCCTCCAGCATGATCTGGCAATGTGCTGTGGCCTGTAAATGTGATCAGTCTAACATGACTCTCAAGTACTGCAGACGGTCACTGGGGTTAGGTGTGTGACTCCTCCAGCATGATCTGGCAATGTGCTGTGGCCTGTAAATGTGATCAGTCTAACATGACTCTCAAGTACTGCAGACGGTCACTGGGGTTAGGTGTGACTCCTCCAGCATGATCTGGGCAATGTGCTCTGCCTGTAAATGTAATTAATGTAACATGACTCTCAAGTACTGCACATGGTCACTGGGGTTAGGTGTGACTCCTCCAGCATGATCTGGCAATGTGCTGTGGCCTGTAAATGTGATCAGTCTAACATGACTCTCAAGTACTGCAGACGGTCACTGGGGTTAGGTGTGACTCCTCCAGCATGATCTGGCAATGTGCTCTGCCTGTAAATGTAATTAATGTAACATGACTCTCAAGTACTGCAGACGGTCACTGGGGTTAGGTGTGACTCCTCCAGCATGATCTGGCAATGTGCTGTGGCCTGTAAATGTGATCAGTCTAACATGGACTCTCAAGTACTGCAGACGGTCACTGGGGTTAGGTGTGACTCCTCCAGCATGTTCTGGCAATGTGCTGTGGCCTGTAAATGTGATCAATGTAACATGACTCTCAAGTACTGCAGACGGTCACTGGGGTTAGGTGTGACTCCTCCAGCATGATCTGGCAATGTGCTGTGGCCTGTAAATGTAATCAGTTAACATGACTCTCAAGTACTGCAGACGGTCACTGGGGTTAGGTGTGACTCCTCCAGCATGATTCTGGCAATGTGCAGTGGCCTGTAAATGTGATCAGTCTAACATGACTCTCAAGTACTGCAGACGGTCACTGGGGTTAGGTGTGACTCCTCCAGCATGATCTGGCAATGTGCTGTGGCCTGTAAATGTAATTAATGTAACATGACTCTCAAGTACTGCACATGGTCACTGGGGTTAGGTGTGACTCCTCCAGCATGATCTGGCAATGTGCTGTGGCCTGTAAATGTAATTAATGTAACATGACTCTCAAGTACTGCACATGGTCACTGGGGTTAGGTGTGACTCCTCCAGCATGATCTGGCAATGTGCTGTGGCCTGTAAATGTAATTAATGTAACATGACTCTCAAGTACTGCACATGGTCACTGGGGTTAGGTGTGACTCCTCCAGCATGATCTGGCAATGTGCAGTGGCCTGTAAATGTGATCAGTCTAACATGACTCTCAAGTACTGCAGACGGTCACTGGGGGTTAGGTGTGACTCCTCCAGCATGATCTGGCAATGTGCTGTGCCTGTAAATGTAATTAATGTAACATGACTCTCAAGTACTGCAGACATGGTCACTGGGGTTAGGTGTGACTCCTCCAGCATGATCTGGCAATGTGCTGTGGCCTGTAAATGTGATTAATGTAACATGACTCTCAAGTACTGCAGACGGTCACTGGGGTTAGGTGTGACTCCTCCAGCATGATCTGGCAATGTGCTGTGGCCTGTAAATGTGATCAGTCTAACATGACTCTCAAGTACTGCAGACGGTCACTGGGGTTAGGTGTGACTCCTCCAGCATGATCTGGCAATGTGCAGTGGCCTGTAAATGTGATCAGTCTAACATGACTCTCAAGTTACTGCAGACGGTCACTGGGGTTAGGTGTGACTCCTCCAGCATGTTCTGGCAATGTGCAGTGACCTGTAAATGTGATCAGTCTAACATGACTCTCAAGTACTGCAGACGGTCACTGGGGTTAGGTGTGACTCCTCCAGCAAGATCTGGCAATGTGCAGTGGCCTGTAAATGTGATCAGTCTAACATGACTCTCAAGTACTGCAGACGGTCACTGGGGTTAGGTGTGACTCCTCCAGCATGATCTGGCAATGTGCTGTGGCCTGTAAAATGTATTTAATGTAACATGACTCTCAAGTACTGCACATGGTCACTGGGGTTAGGTGTGACTCCTCCAGCATGATCTGGCAATGTGCAGTGGCCTGTAAATGTGATCAGTCTAACATGACTCTCAAGTACTGCAGACGGTCACTGGGGTTAGGTGTGACTCCTCCAGCATGATCTGGCAATGTGCTCTGCCTGTAAATGTAATTAATGTAACATGACTCTCAAGTACTGCACATGGTCACTGGGGTTAGGTGTGACTCCTCCAGCATGATCTGGCAATGTGCTGTGGCCTGTAAATGTAATTAATGTAACATGACACTCAAGTACTGCACATGGTCACTGGGGTTAGGTGTGACTCCTCCAGCATGATCTGGCAATGTGCTGTGGCCTGTAAATGTAATTAATGTAACATGACTCTCAAGTACTGCACATGGTCACTGGGGTTAGGTGTGACTCCTCCAGCATGATCTGGCAATGTGCTGTGGCCTGTAAATGTAATTAATGTTAACATGACTCTCAAGTACTGCACATGGTCACTGGGGTTAGGTGTGACTCCTCCAGCATGATCTGGCAATGTGCTGTGGCCTGTAAATGTGATCAGTCTAACATGACTCTCAAGTACTGCAGACGGTCACTGGGGTTAGGTGTGACTCCTCCAGCATGGATTCTGGCAATGTGCTGTGGCCTGTAAATGTGATCAGTCTAACATGACTCTCAAGTACTGCAGACGGTCACTGGGGTTAGGTGTGACTCCTCCAGCATGATCTGGCAATGTGCTGTGGCCTGTAAATGTGATCAGTCTAACATGACTCTCAAGTACTGCAGACGGTCACTGGGGTTAGGTGTGACTCCTCCAGCATGTTCTGGCAATGTGCAGTGCCATGTAAATGTGATCAGTCTAACATGACTCTCAAGTACTGCAGACGGTCACTGGGGTTAGGTGTGACTCCTCCAGCATGTTCTGGCAATGTGCAGTGGCATGTAAAATGTGATCAGTCTAACATGACTCTCAAGTACTGCAGACGGTCACTGGGGTTAGGTGTGACTCCTCCAGCATGATCTGGCAATGTGCTGTGGCCTGTAAATGTGATCAGTCTAACATGACTCTCAAGTACTGCAGACGGTCACTGGGGTTAGGTGTGACTCCTCCAGCATGATCTGGCAATGTGCTCTGGCCTGTAAATGTAATTAATGTAACATGACTCTCAAGTACTGCAGACGGTCACTGGGGTTAGGTGTGACTCCTCCAGCATGATTCTGGGCAATGTGCAGTGGCCTGTAAATGTAATTAATGTAACATGACTCTCAAGTAACTGCAGACGGTCACTGGGGTTAGGTGTGACTCCTCCAGCATGATCTGGCAATGTGCTGTGGCCTGTAAATGTGATCAGTCTAACATGACTCTCAAGTACTGCAGACGGTCACTGGGGTTAGGTGTGACTCCTCCAGCATGATCTGGCAATGTGCTCTGCCTGTAAATGTAATTAATGTAAACATGACTCTCAAGTACTGCAGACGGTCACTGGGGTTAGGTGTGACTCCTCCAGCATGATCTGGCAATGTGCTGTGGCCTGTAAATGTGATCAGTCTAACATGACTCTCAAGTACTGCAGACGGTCACTGGGGTTAGGTGTGTGACTCCTCCAGCATGTTCTGGCAATGTGCTGTAGGCCTGTAAATGTGATCAGTCTAACATGACTCTCAAGTACTGCAGACGGTCACTGGGGTTAGGTGTGACTGACTCCTCCAGCATGAATCTGGCAATGTGCTGCAGTGGCCTGTAAAATGTGATCAGTCTAACATGACTCTCAAGTACTGCAGACGGTCACTGGGGTTAGGTGTGACTCCTCCAGCATGTTCTGGCAATGTGCAGTGGCCTGTAAATGTGATCAGTCTAACATGACTCTCAAGTACTGCAGACGGTCACTGGGGTTAGGTGTGGACTCCTCCAGCAAGATCTGGCAATGTGCTGTGGCCTGTAAATGTGACCAGTCTAACATGACTCTCAAGTACTGCAGACGGTCACTGGGGTTAGGTGTGACTCCTCCAGCATGATCTGCAATGTGCTGTGGCCTGTAAATGTATTTAATGTAAACATGACTCTCGAAAGTACTGCACATGGTCACTGGGGTTAGGTGTGACTCCCTCCAGCATGATCTGGCAATGTGCAGTGCCTGTAAATGTAATTCAGTCTAACATGACTCTCAAGTACTGCAGACGGTCCACTGGGGTTAGGTGTGACTCCTCCAGCATGATCTGGCAATGTGCAGTGGCCTGTAAATGTAATTAATGTAACATGACTCTCAAGTACTGGCAGACGGTCACTGGGGTTAGGTGTGACTCCTCCAGCATGATCTGGCAATGTGCTGTGGCCTGTAAATGTGATTAATGTAACATGACTCTCAAGTACTGCACATGGTCACTGGGGTTAGGTGTGACTCCTCCAGCATGATCTGGCAATGTTGCTGTGGCCTGTAAATGTAATTAATGTAACATGACTCTCAAGTACTGCACATGGTCACTGGGGTTAGGTGTGACTCCTCCAGCATGATCTGGCAATGTGCTGTGGCCTGTAAATGTAATTAATGTAACATGACTCTCAAGTACTGCACATGGTCACTGGGGTTAGGTGTGACTCCTCCAGCATGATCTGGCAATGTGCAGTGGCCTGTAAATGTGATCAGTCTAACATGACTCTCAAGTACTGCAGACGGTCACTGGGGTTAGGTGTGACTCCTCCAGCATGATCTGGCAATGTGCTGTGGCCTGTAAATGTGATCAGTCTAACATGACTCTCAAGTACTGCAGACGGTCACTGGGGTTAGGTGTGACTCCTCCAGCATGATCTGGCAATGTGCTGTGGCCTGTAAATGTAATTAATGTAACATGACTCTCAAGTACTGCACTATGGTCACTGGGGTTAGGTGTGACTCCTCCAGCATGATTCTTGGCAATGTGCTGTGGCCTGTAAATGTAATTAATGTAACATGACTCTCAATATCATATGTCATGGTTAGTGTGATCCTCCTGGATTGGTTCTCCAATGTTGAACATGCTAAATAAGTCATGTTAAGTACTCTCACTGTGGTGGCCTCAATGATTGCATCTCCTAATTGACAGTCACGTTAGTACTCGAGTCTGGTTGTGTCCATGATCTCAATTCTCGTAAGTATGAGTATGACTCAATCGAATGTGGTTAGGTGACTTCACATATTAAGTCGTGCGATAATTGTACTCTCCAAGTCTGCAAGGTACTGGGGTAGTGTGATCTCACATATCTCAAGTCTGGTATGTTATTAACTCTCTCAATCTGCACAGGCTGGTGTTGACTCCACATGATGCATTGCGGCTGGTAAGTGTATCACATGACTCAATCTCGCCGTATGGGTTAGTGTACCTCATACTGCAAGGCCTGGTAATGTATAACATGACTCAAGTCTGCCATGTGTAGTGACTCCTCAGCAGATCGGAGTTGTGCCTTAATTATATGAACTCCTAAGTATGCACATGACTGGTAGTTGACCTCTCAGTTGGAGTGACTGGGCTGAATGTAATATGTACCTAATCTTCAATGTAAGATGGGGTTGGTGTGACTCCTCCAGCATGTGCTGCAATGTGTGTGTATGCAAT
>NW_025780573.1:0-15886 GCF_021130785.1 Homalodisca vitripennis | reverse complement strand
ATTTATATAGTTAAAATTTCAAGTTCTCTTCGATTCCCATTCCTAGTTTTCTCTTCAAAAACATTGCTCCAGCTGTTGGAAGCGCAACAAATCTTTCACCTAAACTAGCATCTTTTGATAAAAATCTATCCATTGCCTTATCTTGCAAAACTTTATCTGCGATATGTCTGGAATTTGTGTCTCTATGTTTTGCATAAAAAATATCGTGTTCCATAGCAGCTTGATCTAATTTATTTATACCAGGATCTCCTCTTTTTAGTCTTTTTTCGAGTTTTGTGCCAGGCCCCAGATACTGATAAGTTGGTACGTGTAATTCAAAAGGTAAATTGTTGATAAAATCATTCAAAAAGTCCACTACCCTCAATCATAGATGAACTTATTGCCGGCAAAACTCGTTTTAAATATTTAATTCCATCAGGTTTTTCAATCATTTCATCAAGTTTGTTCGAAATAAAATCTTTAATCGCTTTCTTTTCGTTCAAAAAATTGTTGTTTCCAGCCTTTTCTTGAGCATAAATATAATTAATAATTCCATCGAGTTTTGTCAAATCGTCGATATATCTGTATTCAATCTTATTATCACTGTATTTTCTCACACCTGATCCTTCGATTCTTTTTCCCAAATTGGTTTAATCAAATTGAGATATTTTTTACCTTTACTTGACTTTGGTTTCTTAGTTGATGGATCATTATTTTTGTAAATTGAATCAGATTTCCATAAAATTTCAGTATACTTTTTCAAGTCTTCTTCAGAATATAAACCGTCTTTTGGAACATCAGTGCCTGTTAATAATCTCCATAAACCTTGAGTTCCTTCATATGTTTTTTCATTAATAATGATATCATTATGCTCAAAATTCACGGGCAAATTTCCAATCATAAAACTTTTCTTTTTTCTGTCCCAATACAAACCAAATTTATCATCCTTTGCTCTAGGAAGAAATTTTTTACCAATTTCACCAATTATTATATCCGTTGTTCCAGGACTTATTGGTTCAACTATGGTAGAGTCTTCAATGATTCTAGGTCTAAATGGTGTTGAAGATGGTAATTTTGGCAATTCAAACTCAGATTCTGGTATCGAAATATCAGCAAATTGTCGTACAACTGGGACCAAATTCATCAAATTTTGATTATCGCTTAAAACATTTTCAATTTTGCCCTCAACATTTTTTATTGCAGATGTTACAGGTTGATTAATTTTTTGAATAAATTCTTGTTCTTTTTCATCAATTCGAATCTGTTCTTTAAATTCTTTGATTAATTTCTTTTCTATTTGATCAAGTTTTTTTGCTTCTTCTGAAGTTACGTTCGCCATTTATTTAGGAAAATTTTGAAACGTAAACGTGGAACGTGGAAACGTGAACACGAAACGAGAACACGAAACGTGGAACGTAAAACGTGAACACGGAACGTAAAACGTGAACGTGGAACGTGGAAACGTGAACACGAAACGTGAAAACGAGAACACGAAACGTGAACACGGAACGTAAAACGTGAACGTGGAACGTGGAAACGTGAACACGAAACGAGAACACGGAACGTAAAACGTGAACGTGGAACGTGGAAACGTGAACACGAAACGAGAACACGAAACGTGGAACGTAAAACGTGAACGTGAAAACATGAACGTGAAACATGAACGTGAAACATGAACGTGAACGTGGAACGTGAACGTAAAAACATGAAAACAACTAGATTATCACACGTTTATATTGGAAAATTTATTCAAATATTTGCTATTTTTAGGCTTCAAAGTTAGATTAATAGTTAAAAATCCGTAGTCTTCCTTCCAAATTTTATCACATAACTCAATAAAGTGGTTAAAACTCATATCAGATCCCACATAATTGTTATAAATCTTTCTCGAATAGTGATCATCTTGCTTAAAAATACACAACATATTCAGGTTATTTCTTATAACTTGTTTATCAACCTTTGAAAAGCATTGGGAAAGATAGATACAAGATATGTTTTTGTGACGAGACATTACGAAATATTCCTTAATAACGTCCTGATTTTCCAAAATACAATCATCAAAAACGATTAACGAATTGGGTTTACATTCGCTTAACGGAACTATGTCCTCAGAAGCATTATAAAAATGTGATATTTTTTTGTTTAAGTTTTCTCAATATTTTCAAATCTTTCTTGTAATTTTTTATAGGCGTCTTGTTCTAAAGATTTACTAAAGACGTACAAATTGGAATAAGGAATCAACCTATTGTAGATGAAATTCAATAATAAAGTTGTTTTTCCACATCCACTTGAACCAACAATTAACAATCTGATTGGTTGATCTTTCTTATTTTCTTCAAACGTTTGAAGTTTTATCTGATCTTTTTGCTTTAAAAATTTCTCCATTTAAATAGAAGATTTTCATCTTGAAGCAACGCTTGCGAAAATGAAGCTGTTCAAGTTGACTTCAGAAAGCTCTAAATTAGTTTTAAACTTGGAACATCCTATACACTTAGAGGAAGAATCAAATTATTTTATCGGTTTAAGCGGTTTTTATTCTGACAATTTTGTAATAAATATTAGTGAAAGTTCTCCTTATTGCATAGGATTTAGTGAGAAGAACATAACAAAATACTATGGTTTAAACAAAGGATATTATACTTTCGATCAAATAAAAAATTCCCTTAAAAATTATCTGAAAACATTCAAACAATCAGATAAATCTTTAAACTTTGACGAAAACAAGTTTGAAATGCAAAAAAATTATCTTTATAATAAAATTCAAATAAAATCACCAGTAAGAATAATGTTTTCAGCAATTATTGTAGATTTGTTAGGGTTTGTTCAAGAAACTATTGAGCCAAATCAGGTATATTTAGGAAATAAAACGCCAAAATTTAGACCGTTCGATGTAATTGAAGTGCACTGCAATCTCGTTGAACCTAGTTTTGAAAATCATACCGAACATTTACACAAAGAATCTGAAATTTTGTACACATTTTTCCCAAATGTTGCTTATGGATCAAAAATCAGTGAAAAACCGAATGAAATCGATTATATTCCAATTAGAAAAAATATTAAAAGAATTCAAAAAATCGTTCTAACTATACAAGACTCTGAGGGAAATTTATTAAATAATGAGAGTAAAACAACAATATATTTAAGATTGAAAAAGGATTAAAATGGACCCCAAAATATAAAAAAGCTTCGAAAACATACATTCTGAAGGTAGGGGTGATTCGCCCCCGCCTTCAAACTTTCAAAAAAACACTGTTTTCATTAATGAATCTGGGCTTTATTCTCAAAATAAAAATTACTAGTTAAATTTCTTTTCTATCTAAATGGAGACAGTTGTAGATCCAATAAATAATCAACTTATATTCAATAATAAAGACATTGTAACGATTGTAGACGAAATCAATGTAATCTGTTTTAAGGCTAAAGATGTTTGTGAAATATTAGGTTATGAAAAAACAAAAAACGCAATTAAATTAAATGTTGATGATGATGACAAAATTCAATATTTTTACTTAAAAAAAAAGGGGCTATTCGAATGGCCCCTTAACAATCTTCATCCTGACACTGTTTTTATCAATGAATCTGGACTTTATTCTTTAATTTTGAGATCACATAAAAAAGAGGCAAAAATCTTCAAAAATTGGGTTACAAAAGAAGTTTTGCCAAGTATTCGTAAATTTGGTGAGTACAAACTTGAAAACAAGATTAAATATTTAGAGGACGAAGTTAAACACATTGCAAATTAAAGATGAAATAAAAACGGAAATAATCGCAAAACAAAGTGTAAAAATTGACTTAATAGAAACCAGACCTTGTTTGTAAAGATTTTGCTAAGAAAAAACACCATGTTTTTGTAGTCTATTAATTAAGAAGAATCACATGTGGGAATATCCTTATTACGTTATCAGAGCTCAAAAGAGAGAAATACCGAAAAGATTGAAAGAACTTGAAATTGATTACCCAGAAATGGAAATTTTATTAAGACAAGGAGATCCAAATAGTATAAATCTCTACAACCAAATGAAAGAATCTTTGAATATTTTATACAACGGAAATCATTTTACTACAAATATGGCAGAATCTCGACTGATTTATAGAATATCTAAATTACACGATGAAAATGTTTCTAAATTTTACTAAAAACTCTCGATTTATTATATTTTGTTTGTAAATGTTTAGCATAACTAGGTAACCATTGTAGAATTTCTTTTTTCATATTCACAAGGCATTTCGTTTTTATAACTTTCGCTGAAAATTTTTTTAGCACAATCTTTGCAAAAAGCATCTTTTCTATCTTTACTATACTGCCAGTTATTAAATTCAGAAATATTTTTAATTTCTTTACAAAGTAACACTTTTTCTCTTCTAAAGTTAATTTGTTCATTTTATCGTATAATTCCTTACAATAACAGTCTTTTCTATTCTCTTCTTGACACTTTGTACATTTCTTTTGAGACTCCATTTATATAGAAAAAATTATTACACGATGAAAATGTCAAACTCTTGAATTATGATATTTTGTTTGTAAATGTTTTTGATAATTACACAGGCCAACGATGAAAAAACTTTTTTACTAAAAATACCTTATTCTAATGTTTTTTAGGTCGCTGAATCCAAATATGATGCTTAAAAAGCTGTATCACCCACAATTTCTTCACATTTTGAAGTAACATTTTTTTAACTAAGCGATTTCTACAGAGTTTAAATATAATCAAAAAAGTAGAGGTAATGGACTTAAATTGTGTTGGTAGCACTGCTGAAACACACTAAAAGATCAAAAAAGGTAGATTCCATTTGAACGTTAACAGCTGATGTTTGTTTACTGTCAATCTAACCTCACTTTCACGGTTTTTGTACACGTGCTCAACACAATGTCTAACCGCGGTTGTAAAAACTCTGTTGACAGTTTTTGTTATATTTGTGGTGAGTTTGTGATTAAAAAACACCAAAGAAACATTACGACACTTTGTGAAAAAGGTTTATCGATCATACTTTGGAACTTTACTTGGAGATCAGGATAAATATTGGGTGCCACATAAGGTATGTTATGTATGTGTTGAAGATCTAAGAAAATGGTCAAAAAAGGAGAAAAAATCCTTCAAATTTGCTGTTCCTATGATATGGAGAGAGCCAAGAAATCATTCTGATGATTGTTACTTTTGCAGTGTTGATGTAACTGGTCACAACTCAAAAAATAAGAAGGTAATAAGCTACCCTAACCTTATGTCTGCCATCCGACCAGTGAAACACGGTCAAGATTTGCCGGTCCCTGAACCTCCAGATGATTTGGATTCCATTCAAACTGAACCATCTTATGATGTAGAATCTGAGTTAGATGAACAAGATGATGAAGAATTTCGATGTATTACAGAAAATGTAGAGCCTAAATTGTTTACTCAGATTGAACTTAATGACTTGGTTAGGGATCTAGGCTTAACTAAAGAAAAAGCTGAATTGCTTGGCTCTAGACTAAAAGAAAAGAACTTGTTGGGTGCTGGAACCAGCATTTATGTGTATAGAAAGAGAGAGCAACAATTTTCAAAGTTTTTTGAACAAGGTGGTGATTTGGTGTACTGTACAGACATTCCAGGTCTGATGAATGAATTTGGTGTTGAGTACAAAAAGAAAGACTGGAGGCTGTTCATTGACTCATCCAAAAGAAGTTTAAAGGCTGTTTTATTACACAATGGAAACCAGTACGCATCTATACCTGTTGGTCATTCTGTACACATGAAAGAAAGCTATGAAAACCTAGAAATAGTGCTGAATAAAATAGGCTATTGTGATCATGGTTGGATGATATGTGGTGATTTAAAAGTAACATGTATGCTACTTGGTCAACAAGGTGGTTTTACCAAGTTTCCATGTTCTTTGTGTGAAATGGGACAGTAGGGCTAGAGATCAACATTGGTGCAAATAGAACTGGCCTGCTAGGGAATCTTTAAAAAACCCGGTGAAAAGAAACATTCTTCGCTAAAACCTCGTAGATCCAAAAAAAGTGCTCCCAACCAACCTCTTCACATAAAGTTAGGCCTCATGAAACAGTTTGTCAAGGTTTTGCCTAAAGTTGGGTCCATGTTTTATGTATCTCTGCCTAAAGTTTCCACACCTTTCAGAAGCTAAACTGATAGAAGGCGTCTTTGTCGGACCCAGACATTAGAAAAATGATGTTAGACCGTAACTTTGAATCGACAATGACCTCCAAATGAGAAAGAAACATGGTTCCATTCAAGCAAGTGGTTACCAAGTTCTTGGGGAATAAAACAGATCCAGAATATGTTGCTATTGTTGCTACATCTATGTTACAGAGAACTTTAAAAAGTATAGGATGTTTGATGAGCCTGAAAGTTTCACTTCCTGAACAGTCATCTTGATATACTTCCCGGAAAACTTGGGCGATGTAAGAGAGGAGCAAGGAGAGCGTTTTCACACCAGGAACCCCACATTAAACTGATGGAAAAACGCTATCAGGGCCGCTGGAACACTAACATGATGGGGGACTACTGTTGGTCACTTTCACAGAGAAGTTCAGCAGGCGACTCATCGTAAGAAAAAGCTACACAAGAAGTTTCAAAGAAAAGAGGGAAAGAAAATACAAACCAATCCCAGATGACTAATGGAACATGTATTATACCACATAATAACTCTTTCAAGAAACCTATTGTATTAATATATTCATAATTATGGATGTAACTTATTTTATCATTAATTTCACCATATACCGTCTTTTAATACTAGACCTAAGAAACGTACCTAAACATGTATACTACATAAAAACCCAAATTGCAGAAAAAACTATGGGTGATACAAAAAAACTAAGGCCAGATTTGGATTCATCCCATAACATAAAAAATCTATACGAATCATCTATTAAAAGTAAAAAAAGTTTTCAAACAAAAAAATTTTTCGTTGGCCTGTGTTATTTAACCATTGTTCATTATAGTTCTTCCACATTCACATTGAGTATCTTCAATAATATAATCTATGGGTGATTTCTTCTTTCACACAATCTTTACAATATGAGTCTTCTCTTATCTCTACTATAGAGCGTGTGTTCACTATATAAACTCGTGGAAATTTTTTATAGTTTTCTTTGACATTTAAGACATTCTTTATCTTTCCAAAGTTAATTTTTTCTATTTTTATCCATATCACATTCTTTATTGATATTCCTTTCTCACAATTCCTTTGCAAGTTATTAATGCATTCCATCTTTCCTATTTTTATCTTTATAAAATTCATTTAAATCTTTAAATTCGTCTTTGCACTTTGTACATTTCTTTTGATGCACGCCATTTATATATAGAAAATTGTATGATAATTTTATTATTATCAGTTTTGACTTCTTCAATTCATATTCATAAAACTTTCCGGTTATTTATTCACTGTATTTAAATCTTTTATACTATAAGTTACAGGATCTGTGTTATTTATAATTTTGATAAATCAACAAAGATTTCTCTTGACCAATTGTTCTGTATATTTGTTTCGAAAAATGTTTGTTTTTTTACTAACAATTCCTTAACATGATCATTGACTTTAAATTTAGTTTTTCGTGTGAATTTTCAGGGTGGAACATACCTTGGATGGAACCGACTCCTAATAAACACCTTATTCTGCATCTTTTATCTACAGTCTTTAGGTTGTCATTTTGATTTGTGGCTGAAAGTCATGAACAGTATCGTTTATATTTCTTTACGATTTCTTGAAAGAATATCGATCCATTTAAAGTTTGTATTAATCTCACAAAAAGAACCCTTCATTCTTTCATTTTAGAGGTTCTGTTATTATCTTCTCTACAATATCTTGATTTCTACTTTCCTTCGTTTTCAGTATGATAAATCTTAATGTTGTATTTCCTCAAAACATCGTTAAATTACCTTTATTTTTTTAAACTCTAACACCCTTATCTGTATGAAGTAGGGTTAAGGAGGTTTGTGATTGATCCTTATGGCATCTTTTACTATATCTTCGAAGCTTTTTTGAAATATCCTTGCCGTTTTTTCTTTATGATAGCTCTTGACCAAGCATATATATTGAAGAAAGTATCAATAACATTTAAAACATATACTATAAATCCCTCATTTTTGATCTGAATAGTTAGACATTTATAACTAAATCTGCTGCCCATGAAATCGTCAATTCCTAATGTTATTAATTTTTTCTTCTTTATTAAAACTTTTTTCGTACTGGTTGCACTGAAATTTCTCGAGCTTCAAATCTCTATTCTCATCTTTAGTTCTTCAATTCTTTCTTTAACAGGTTTTGGATTTGGATTCTTTATAAAACCTTACTCTTGTTTGTCTTACATTTTGGAACATTTTGCAGCAAATTCTAGTACAATCCATTTTGACGTTTGAACGATTTTTTGAATCTATATTTTTCGTTTTCTTTTTTACACTTGTTGACAGTGGAATTAAAATCATCTTCCATTTACATATCAAAGTTTTCCAAGTTTTATTTAATTCGTCTAAATATATCAGATTTTGCTTTCATTTTCTATAGCCATCACGGTACTGTAAACGATCTTTATTTTCTAGGACAATTCTCTTATCATCTATTATCGTTTCAGTGCCAGCTTTGTTTATGGGTAACAGTGTACAACTCATGTTTATAACTTTTGATTGGACTGTTGCATCTCCCTAAAATTTCCTGTCTTTATCTCTCGAACGAAACATCTCTTCAAGTTTTTCGATATTTATTGTTTTTATTTACAACGCTTCTCTTAATTCCTTTACACCTAACTGGGTTTTTATCTAGATATTTGTACGAGTACATCTTAGACCCTTAAACCACAAAATTCTTTCTAAAACTTCCGCTATTTAACTCATCTTTGAATTTCCCTATTACCTTCTTATATTTTAGTAGTGAATACATTCATGACTCTTTTTGGATAATCAACTTGTATCAAAAGTCACTTCTATATTTCTTTAATAATTTTTAAAAAGGATCTCGTTTCAATTCTATGGAAATAACTGTCTTGATATCCATGGTAACCACAAGATTCAAAATCTGGGATCAAACCTCTTTAATTTATCGTAATAAACACTCCGTACATTAGCAATTATTTGATATGAGTCGAGATATACTGAAAATCTCTATGTAGACTTCGGTGTTGTTAAATTGTACACCTTTTGTTTTATTAACATGTGACTCGCTTATACAGTTGTCGTCAAAGATAGTGAAGCTTTTGAATGTTCGTTTTCTTGGCTCTGTTTCATTGAAACTTCTTCATTTCCTAGTCTAATATTCGCATCTGATTTTCGCACATTTTTCCATACTTTTTCCAAAAACTGAGTTGTTCATCAGCTTAATAAAAAATCCTTCTCAAAGTCGAACTTGTAAGCTTTGGTTCCTCATATTTAGTATTAAAATATCAATGTACTCTTTTCATAAAAGGCTTCTGATCGAATGCAAATAACTCTATTCACATGTTTCAAAACTCCATACCTTGTTCCAAATAGAACTATCAAATTTTCCTCGAATGTACACAACGTATTCAGTTTTTATCCAGTAGAGTTGATGCAAAGTTTGTTTTTTAAAATGTTCCTGGAGCAAAGAGGTAAATCCTTTGTGATGTTCGGTGTAAATTTCGTTTGGATGATCCAAGATCTACTTCTGAGGAATATATGCCATAATCTTCGTCGCCAGTGAGTTCCAAAATTGGTTTCTTTCCATTCTTCTAGTTGTGTAAGTTTTTGGATCCATCCACTTAGATTATTCTCTAAACGGCAGTTTTTGCATTAGGCCATACCATAAAGGTTATTAGCATCCAACGTATAACAAATAGTTTTTCGGGTCTTTGTCTTATCGCAAGATCTTTCAAATATTTGTTATTTGCTTTCACATATCGTTTAATAACAACTGAGAAATGCCCCCTGCGAATTGCCTTTTTTCAAATCATCCAAATACATATTATAATCAGTTAATATTAGCTTGAATGCTCATTATTTATCAGTTAAATTTTTATACATTGCGTCCCATGCGAGACTAGGGAGCTGTTAGATAGTGTGCCGGATCTAGTTTATAACAATTAAGGCAAATGTATTCTGAAATTTTCGAATATATCAGCAAGCAATAAAACATCTTGGATATTGTACAAATTCAGAGTAAATTTCCAAGATTTTTCCTCTTTTAAATTTGTTCCAAACGCTCAATTAGTGTTGAAAATCTTTCTCAGATATGCTCCTCATCTGTCAAAAGTGAATAGAAATCTTGAATTCTCAATTCTTTCTGTGTAATTCAAGTTTTTCAATACTGTCGATAAATTCATAGGGAAATATTCCTATTTTCCAGATAGAATTTTAAAAATCCTCGTCGTCGTCATTTGGCTGTCTTTCCTATTATCTCATTCAGTCCATCTTGTATAAAATGATTTTGTATGTTATGAAGTCTTCTCTCTTTAATTTTTTAGCTAACTTTTCTATAGACGAGGCCATGAATAAGAACGTGTCTACAAACGAAAACTTGAATGAATATTACTTTGGCTTATCACCTTCGAATTCATAGCCATATCCAGAAATTACAGAATAAATTTATATATATTTTTTCATCGGTGTTTGCAATCAAATCCACATATCCATATTTGTTTAGAGCCCAATTCTTTTATGTACAAATGAGTATCGTAATTTTGTACATATTGTGGCAGTTAAACGGGAATGTTTTGTGGAAATTTCAAATTCAGATTGCAACCTGCATGAGCAGCGCCTCTACAACTTGCCGGTTTAAATGACAATGATCTCTCCCAGTTATAATAGACACTTATCTTTCCAACTATCGAGAGTAAAACCATACTGCATTGACGCCAACAACATAAGCAGACCATTCACAGATATGACAAACGTTAGAATTTTGAATACGAAATTTCTTCTTCATCTGTGTATTTCATAGGTTTCATGTTCTGTAGAATTATATTTTTTCGACTAAGTATTTCGATAATTTATTGAGTTTCTTCCAAACAATTTTGTCGTGACGTTTTTCAAATCTTCATCATTTTTGGCACGATAACATATCGGTTTGTACATGCGATTGGTCACATTCGACACTAAATATTAGAGTAACACCATAAGGAATGTGGCCTCTGAATCTTGGTTGTAGTCGATCTTTGTGGATTGTTCTTGCATGTTCGGAAATTTTTTTTCTAATATGCTCATCAAAGTCCATATAAATTACGTACGTGCGATGGTTAAATTTCTTATTGATAATTAGTAAATTTAGTTGTTTGGATCTGGAAATGGCATAATTGGCTTACAAACTTCATGATTTTTTACAAATTTCAAAATGATCTGTTAAATCTCCCAGATTTGTAAAAAAATGGCTTAAACATCTTCTAAACAAAAAATTTTCTTTCTTTATGTTTAGACAACAGCGAAGAAACAAGCTTATTTATAAAACGGTTATCAAAACCTAAAGAGCATTATCATCTTGTTAATAATTAACATACAATAAATCAATGTTTGTATTCAGGCGTCATATTTTTCAAGAAATTTGTAACGGAACAATGTTTAATTATTTGCATCAAAACTGTAGACATTGATAGACATTGTTGGATACATATACTTGGAATTGTTACTTGCGTTTTGCAAATATTTGTATAACTTTTCAGAGGACATTGGATACTCAAAACCTGAAAATATTTCGTCATTCACAAAATTTTTTCGTATTGCTTTACACGTTTCACAGTCTCTTACTGGTTTTTTCATAGCACAATCTTATTGAGTAAATAAAGCAAAAATCATCTCTATTTTTTATAATTATACAACTTTTTTTAACTTATGATATTCTTTGGTAAATCGAAGTATGATCCTGCAATTCATCATTTCGTTTTTGTTAAGGCTCAAAACTAGATGTTTACAACTTTTAAATGTTTATCCGGAACCTTTATTTGGATTATTCGTTTTTTCCTCGATGTGTTAATTTATTAAATTGCTTAGTAATAAAGTCGTATACGTCAAAGATATTCGTCTGCTTTTGATAAAAAATACATTAGACATGTTTGCGGTTCACCGTTCACATAAAGTTCGTTCGTATTCACATTCCAAAGAGAAGATAGCCCTTCATATTTTTTAACAGTTTCTATGAAAATTTTCTCGATTAAAACTTTTAATTTCTGACTCCGCATAATTAAAGAAAAATATTTGTAAATTGACAAGGTACATTGTCCTGTTTCAAGTTTGTTTACATGTATTGCTTTGAAAAGACCTGTGTATTGGAAGGAAAAAACTTCCTACAATCAATGAAATATTTTTTTTTATGTATTTTACGTTAAGAGTTTTTGTCAATTTCATCGTTCATTTCAGACTTGGTTTTATCGTTAGTACCGATAGCCAACTTTTCAGCTATTGAAGGCAGTTTTACATCATTAAATAGGTCGAGATTTTTTCTTTCAACCTTGAAATTTCTCTTTAAATCACGTAATTTCTTCATCATATTAAACATGTTTTTTCGTGATCGTCAAGTTTCAATTTTCTCTAGCCCCCACTGTCTTAAATAATTTAGTTCATTATTGTAATTTTGCTTGTTTTTTTTCATGACTTTTAGAATTATAATGGCAGATCATAAGTTTTTTTCTTAAAATTTTTTCTATTTTGCAGAACGGACATGATATTTTCTACGCGCTCCATTTAGATAGAAAAAATTTTATTTTAACTAAATGAGGTGCTTGTAAAACAACGATTTGCGCCTCTCACGGGCGTGAAATCACTACGGATATGACGCAAGCAGCGAAGCCGTATTATCGGTGATTGTTCGTGTCTGTAGTAACACACCACGACTGTCATTGATACACACAGCGCAATCTTTCGGAACTAGAAAAGTCGGTCAATTAGCAGATTTGCTTTTAAGAATAAAAATTGGTGTTTTTCCCGTTTACTATTATAACATTTTCTTTTTCAAAATGTTAGATAATTTTACCTATTTAAAATATGCGTACATTTTGTTACTTGTAATTTCCAAATTATTTTTTAAATTAATTTCTTAAATTTTTACTTCTCGATGGGCTGGGGGGGGTTGTTATTGTGTTGCTGAGTATTATATGTCCGCGAATTCGTTTGGTCGGTTAGGGAAGTTTTTTACTTCTGAACTGTTTCGCAATGCGAGTGGCCATAAGCGGAGAAACACTACCCAAGTTCAGAAGTATTCAGATCGTATTTCACGGAAACCATTTCCTACTAATCCGTATCTCGCCTCTTCTTCTACGTCTCTACTAGCCGTTGAATATAGATCCTAGCCTATAAACGGCAGTAAGTGATCAGTAGTCATAGGCATAAAAAAAGAGAGGGAGAGAGAATAGAGACAGAGGGAGGAGAAAAGGTCGGAACCCGAGATTAATGAGTTTTGTCAACCTTTATTTTTGACTTTGAATTTTTTCTATTTAAAATGTGAGTTTCTTGAAAGAGTTAAATGATATTGGAGAATGTAAAGTTTAAAGAGTGATAAGAAGTTAAATGAATTTGGGAAGAAAGGAAGAAAACCAATAGGAACTCTTGAATTTGGAGAAAAATGGAAAGATAAATTCGTGGTTAACAATAATTGCCGAGTTGTGAAGATTGGTAAAGTAACACTTGCCGAACTAGATTTTGAACTGTTTTTTGGGATGAGAAAAATGATTTAAAGAAAATTAAACAAAAATGAAAAATATACAAACACTTGATTGCGTTACTAGGAATAAGAAGGACTATAAAAGATAAAGAAATTATCAACAATTACAACTTTGTAGAATTAAAGTCTTACTCTAACAAACATGCCAGTCCCTCCCCACGTCCATAGTAACTGTTTTGTGGATAACCATTAGTTTGGTGTCTTTTCTTCATAGGAGAATCCACATGGAATATTTATCTTACAGTAATACCTTTTGTTATCACACAAAATGTGGCTATATTCTATAGAGAAAAATTCTATAATGCATCTTTGAATGAATTGTGTTGATAAATCTTGATACTCACAAAAATTCCTAAGAAATTCATCATATTAAGTCTTGATATATCTATGAAAGAACGTATAAAAAAACGTTAGGGAAAAATGTCCATAAAAAAACCATGTACAAACTCTCTGTTTGTTTTATTTTTTACCTTTCTTTTCAATTTATCTTTCGTAATTTATATCCTATTATAATATGTAATCCCTTAACTTTTACTTAGGTTTTTTTTGCCGATAGTAAAACACTCCATTAGGACTGTTTTTTTTCTTGCAAAAGACTTTTACAAGTTTCTTTGAATTCTGTTTCATTTAAGGAAAGTATTCCAACTGTTCTTTAAAATGTTTTGGTAATTCGTTGGAACTCGGTTAAAATTGTCCTTTTCTTTTGTAAGTTTGTTGAAATGCTAGACAATCTGTAAGAGAGCTTGGGTGAGTTTCATGTTGTTTATTGTAGTAATGAAAAGTTTTTTATTATTAAATGTACAGTAATGTTTTTTTAGTTATAAAATGGATTTTTAAAATTGATTAAATTTTTATTAAGATAATATCCTTTATTCGTAGGCAGATTTTGACAACATTTTACCAAAAGCACAGCTTAAGAAAGTAGAAAAATAAGCTCAGAGATTTGGTTAATTTTTCATTCCACAGGAGTAGATAGTAATGTTACCACGATCGCTTTTGGAGACGAATCGACTGTAGGTAGTTCAGGTTAATTTTTCATTGACGATATTGCTGGTGTTTATTTTCTCAGCTTTTCCTTTATTGGTACATTGCAGAACAGTAATTTTTACATTGCTTTTCGGTCCCGGCCTCCGAGACAGTGCGCCAGGAACCCCACCATAATCTACTATCTACTTATATATAGTATATATATATATATATATATATATATTTGTTAATTATCCTACATGTTTGGCTGTAATGTTAAGATAAACCATAAAATTGAAACAGGGACTTGCTTTGCTCAGTCAGTAGTAAAAGTAAACTGTAAGCATAAAGTGGTATAGGCTAGTATAAGAGAGCCATATGCGATAAAACAGGTAAATGAAACATTCTCATTAACAAAACATATTTAATATAAAATCTTACACGGTTAAATACTCTGTATTTACATAACATATTGCATAAAAACACAGCTCAGATCAAAATTCATATAATTATAATTTGTATAAATTATCTTATCAACAACATTTAATATAAAATCTTACACGGTTAAATACTCTGTATTTACATAACATATTGCATAAAAACACAGCTCAGATCAAAATTCATATAATTATAATTTGTATAAATGATCTTATCAACAACAAATATTTAATATAAAATCTTACACGGTTAAATACTCTGTATTTACATAACATATTGTATAAAAACACTGCTCAGCTCAAAATTAATATTTAATTATAATTTGTATAAATTATCTTGTAAAAGTAAAAACATGGTGTTTTACATTTAATTAGGTTAAAATAAAGTAATATTTTGTAATTAAAAAGATCTTATAGTTTTCACTTAACTTCCAATGCGTTATGTCCAAAATATGTATTGCATTAAAAAATACTAGTGCAGAGTCATGCTACTCAAATTTTCTCAAGTAATACCAAAGAGAATTTGAACTAATTTCTACTTCAGTCTTCATATCACAGTCTTCTTTTTAAATCACCATCACTAATATTAATAAACACAAGCTTAGAATAAATATTAGTTTTTATCACAGAAGTCTTTAGTGAAGTATATAATGTGATTATTATTCATGACCGAAACTAATGATACATACACAAAATACATTTACAAAAAGCAATAATTTATGGTTTTATAAAATTAATTTTATTCAGATTTACCATCAACTTAAAGACACAAGATATTTATTGGTCATTTTAACGTATAAGTAAATGCATTGACAAAATTATATACTACATAGTTGTATATTGTCCAATAATAATGCTCTCTATACACAAGCTGAGACTGGGCATAAGTATTACATGTAATGTAGTAA
>NW_025780572.1:0-19752 GCF_021130785.1 Homalodisca vitripennis | reverse complement strand
TTTTCCTTGTGCATTGTTTATAACATTGGCGTTTTTGACTCCTAAAGAAGATGAGTGGGTTTCAATCCTCGAATTGTAGTGATAAATTCTTTGTTGTAACCAATACAGGAAGGCTAATGGTCAAAATAATATTTTAATGTTATAACCAATACATTTGAAAATTGCATCACAATCGTATAGAAGCGAGTTAAAATTATAATGATTTTGTTTTTTTTCTAATTTTTGTATTTCATAAATTATTAAAAGACAAGAAGAAGGTGGATGAGAAAATAACACGAGAACACTTTACGATACACTTAACAGGAGATTAGGCCTAGGGGACCAGACCTAGCGCTGAGGCCACAACCTTCTCGGCCATAAAATTGCGCTAAAACGCATGTTTTAACAAGCCTATTTTATCCCACACATTTATCTATTCATCACTTTTTAAAACATTGTCTTAGGGTGTATATGGTCCAATACCAAATTATTGGACCTTAAAAAAATATTGCAGAAATCTTTGAAATTTAAGGTTGATATTATTGATCTTTTAGTCCCAGCAAGGTTTCTACTCAAGTTACTTGAGTTACGCTGTTATATAGAGGCGAGAAGTTTGCATTGGCTGCAAATTATTAGTTATAGTTGAGATCTATTGTATAGACTGGATATTAAACAATGGCCGCTACCTTGCAATTAATGTGCCCATTCAAGTTATCGGGAAATAAATAGATAAATGCTGAATAGTCTGTTGGATTCAAATACTTCAAAATATTGTTTTTTTAGCTTCATCTTCTAAGAAATATCACAAAACCTATTGTTTGGTGTTTTGTTTTTTTTTTCTGTTTCTGTACTTGCCGTTTAGTGAAAATATTTTCAATCAATAATTCAGGCATAACCCTCTCATAATATTTTTCTATAAATTATAATGGCGTATATACGCTTATTATTTTTGTCCTAGAATTTAGTAGTATTGTTAAAGGATTAGTTGATGATATTTATAATCTCTTTAAATAATAAATGTATTTTTTTTAAATGTAATAAGCTTTGCAATTACTTTCAAAACACATATACATTTAGTACCGATTTGAAAATGAATAACCACTCAAAAATTCAGTTCCACTGTGGATATTGAAATCTAAATCAAGTGTTCTTTTTAGTATAGTAAAGGAAACATTCGAACACAATACTTTTGGCTATATGTCGTTCCTGTATGTCGCTTGGTTTGTATTAAGAGTAGGATTAAGGATATAGTTTATAAATATTGCGCTTTTGTTTGGGAACGAATTATTTGTTCACATGCAATAATGAAGTTTGATTATGGTATAAGTCCCTTCTTCATGATGGAATCAAAATCCATAATTAGCGAAGCCTTTCCCACAAAATTTCATCTTAAAACCATATGCATTTCCGTGTTGGCTGCACTTCAAGCTAAGCCTATTTACTTATATGGATGAGAAAATTTTAATTTAAGTCTGTCTTTCTATCTGAATGACATAGATATATCGATAACGAAAATGACCTATAGACTTGAAAATGTTGCATTAGGCTTAATTTTTTTATATAAGTAAACGCCAGTTCAATGATGATGTGCATTTAATCATCCATTTAGATTTGGCTTGAGCTTTAGCAAATAAATTTAGTTCGTTATAATAAATAAATTGTTTGAGAAAACTGTCTTAATCACATGATAACTTTTATAAAATGTGTTCATATCAACTTATTGTTAGATTTCCATTGCAGTTAATAAATAAATAATAAAATGAAAGTTGAATTTTAAAAGTTGGACACAGGATCTGACCTTTAGAGCACTCTAGTATTGTAATATCCTAACCTCCCTAGCTCACCGATACATTAATATTGTAACACTGCAATGCAATTACTAAAAATTTGAAATCTGTCATGGTGGTAAAATATCTCTGTAAAGATCATCTGTCAGAAAATAATATTATAGGCATATTTAATTTATACATGGACAAGAATGAGTTTTTCTCTTACACTCTGCAATATCCAAGTCATAATCGGATATGTCGCGAGCGTCAATGAAGCATATCCGCTTTAGTCTACTGGACACGTTGTCCTATTTTGGGGGTTTTTTCTGCTCGGGATATGTAAATATTCCTTTGGCTGTATGATGTTTGATCTCCTCTGACTGACCACTAGGACAGACTCGATGGTAAAATGTGCTTTAGGCGTCGAAAAAGCATCCCAACTAAAATAGGACTGTCAATAAATCGCTTTTAATGTCTGCACTCTCGAGCCGCAATACTCCAAACAAAGGCTGCTGTCAATAAATATCGCGTGAACGTGGTTTTACCCTGCCAGCAATTAACCCAGGGAAAATATACACTCTAAATCCTGCCATATGTTCAACATGACTAAACCAAGACTTGGCGGGCGGTGGTTGTGCTTTTGCAAGATGACAGCTTTGATTTAGATTTAGCACGATTGAGCCACCTCTTTGGTTTTTAAAGTACTGGTGGACGATACACTTTAGATAAATAAGTATACATTAAGGTAGTTTTTTTTATATGCATATATGGTGTAAGCGAGGAATTGAGGAAAATGAGCCCATACAGATGTTGTTACATCACCAACATTATCAATCACTATTAAAAAAACAGCGCACATTCCTTTTTAATAGTTACATGATACGTGTAAAAACGTTGTGATATTATTAACATTATTTTATTTTTTATAAGTGTGGTTTTTTGGACCCGATCAACCTGAAACTTACCACCCAGTAAGGTTAGGATTGAGGGACATTTTTCTTTTACTTATTGAGCTTTCTGCGTAAAAGAATACTATCATTCGCAAATTGTCCTTATCTTCAACTATCACAAATATTCTTTAGATGCCTCGTTTAAAGTATTTAGCATTTCTCTTAAGATGGCTCTACCCATTACTTAAATAGCCGGTTTTGATTTATCCTCTAGACTTCTATTAAAAAATTTTACTCCATCAAACAGAGGAAATCACAACAATCCGTCAATTATTACTACACACTTGAGCTTGTTTAGCTAATTAACTGAGAAATCGTGAGTATCAAGACATATGATCTAAGGTTTACATGCATTTTCAAATGAACAACGTTAAATATTGAAAAATGCCATCATAAAACTCCATTATCATTTTCTGGCTGAGCGAGAAACTAGCAAAGCCCGATGACAAGTGAAATATATTTTTATTTTTTTGTTGTTTTTTCTGTCTATTACTGCTTTCCCGAAGATATTTTTCCATTAGCTTAATTTTGTATATGTACTGTTGAGCTCAATGATGAGGGCATGTCCACTCCGCGGGGAGTTGGGCTTAAGCCGTTTAGCAGAAAGCTTTTGGACCAGTTATCTTATTTCGTTACTATGATGGAATTGAGAAAATTGCAGAATAGCGTTTTCAGATTATTTTTAAGCGAACTCATCCACAATTTAATTAAAATTAGGACATACTGACATAGGACACATATGAAATGAGCTAAAACTTGAAGTTTTCCCGACATGCAATCTTTAGCGACACGTGGTGTCGGTGCTCTCCTACTTTGTTGAATTTTTCAATATACACTGATGTAAAATGGACGTTTATGATGTGGTGTTGAATTTTATAGATGTTCTCATTTTAAACTATATACATTGCATTGCATCTAAAAAAAATCTTGGACCTTATCTGTAATGATTGTTACCACAGCCTATATTATATATATATATATATATATATATATATATATATATATATATATACTATATATATCAACTATAATAAGTAGATATGTAATAATTGGTGGTTACTAGCTCCACTTTTGGGACAGGAACAGAAGAATTCCATACAAAATCTTGTTCAATGTACCATAAACGAATCTGTAAAAATCAAACGGTAACCTCTCGAATGGAAAAATTAAACCGAATCTATAAGCTGTTTTGCTTCTCACTTTCTTAAGCTCTAAAAAATCTTCCGTAAATCTTTACTCTACAAAGTTAATTGTAAACATAGTCTTCTACTTTCTTCAAGACGCTAAAATCTGCTCACAAATCTTCGAAATCTTTACTCTTATCAAAGTTAAATTGTATAAACACAGTCCCTTTTATCTTTAATAGTCTTCTTTCCCAGTAACAACCAAGTGTAATTTATCATGTTTATTCAATTTCTTTAATCTTTTTTTTTCATCCAAAACAGTCAAAAGTCTGTTCGGCAAGTGTACTTTATAAATCTTCCAACTCGGCAAATTATTGTAAACCCGAATTTATCTTTTCAATTTTCCTCCAAATTCAAGAATTCTATGTTTCTTTCACTCCTTTTTTCCAATTCATTTAACTTCTTATACTCTTTAAACTTACATGTCTCCAATATCATTTAACATCTTTCAAGAAACTCCATTTAAATAGAAAAAATTTAAAGATCGGAAAAAAATGAAATTTGCTTAATCAATCACTCGAAGAAAAGTCGGGGAGAATGTGAGTAAAACCGCATTCTTTTTCACGAGGTTCTTCGTTTAATTTCTCCAAATGTACTATAACAAATTCATCAAAGATTTCAGGCTTAAAATCGTAGGAACAAAATTCAACATCCAGATAATTGTGATAGAAAAATACAGGTAATATCTTTTCATCAATAAACGTGTGTATCGATACCTACAAACCTGAATGTATTCTTTTGAAAAAGGAAAATAATTTTGTCAATGGTTCCAAGAGAGGATTAAGTTAAAAATTTTTATTCTGTTTTCTTCAATTTCTGTAACAAATTTTGTTTGCTTCTTGTCCTCCGTATTGTTAAATTTGCATAAGCAGATTATTTCCTTAATGTGTTAGTTTATTTCGGAAATTTCCTTAGGTTTAGGTCTTGTCGTACAAAAAATTAAATTACAATCTCTACAATACTAAATATTTTTTTATATCAATAAATTTCTCCTCTATTATATAACACTTGTAGACAAGTTTGGGCATTGTACTCTTTTTCCATTTAAACAAAAAAAGATTTTTTTATAAAGTGGAGATTATGGAACTAATGTCATTACCGAGATAATAAATTTTTCAGCACAAATGTTTTATGTTTACATTTCTACAACAGAGAATAAATAGAAATAATTTCATTCTATTGTAACAAACTAATTTTAGGATATTTTGTCTATTGATTACAAAGATTATTTACGGAAGAATATGCGAGATTTTTCAGTGGCGAAAGAGTAATATTTATTGAAGGTCTATTAGAGAAAAAAGGGAAAAAAAAGGGGGAAGGAAATGAACAGAGATATAATTCTATGAATTTAATCAATTATTGTTAAAGGAACATACAAAAATGAGTGTTGTTTAGTGTGCGTGTTTTTGCGGATATCTACTTAACTTCTTAAGAAATTGGGAATGGGATAAGAAGAAAGGTATCATATGTTTTATTTCAATCAACTCTAGATTTGTGACGTTCTGCCTGTGAGCGTTTTTGTACCACTAACGCTGACCTCGTAATCTCATTTTATTGAAACATGTGAGAGGCGTTTGTGTCACTAACGCTTGACCTTGCTTTGCACACGCCGTGTGTGGTACAAGGACAGTAGTGACACCAAACAATGACCTTGCTTTTCTCACGCCGTGTGCGACAATGAAATCACTGTAAAAACACTTAATTCTGTATTACAAATGAACACTTTACATCACTATTTTCACACAATGTTTTTATCAACAGTTTAGAATGTCTACACAAATTCACAATCTTCTTGCAATTTTTCCTTTTCTTCGAGTCGCAAATATAAAAGTAACTTATAAAATATAATAACACTATGAATGGCAACGCCCAGTGGAACACTTCACTTCACTTTTAACAAGAAACACAGATCTTCACAGCAATCTTCTTACTTTATAAAGTCCATATCTTCTTTCTTCAACTCACAAATACATTAGAATCTTCTAAATGATGATATATCTTGTTAAATTTTCGTTAAAATAGAGGAGGATCAAGCATGACTGGCTATACGTGGCCAACGCCCATGATGAAAATTTTTTCCGTGCGATAAACGATTATGAATATCGAAGTTTTATCGATAATAAAAATCGATGGTTGCAATCGATATTAGAACTGTTATAGTTTCCAATGTATATTAAATAAGTGAATATCAATATTTATTTCAAACCTTGTTGTTCAAAAACCACTCAACCGATTTTAACGAAATTTGGTACACATATAGTAAATACTTAACTCTTTCGACTTAACTTATCCATAAGGGTGAAATCATCCCCTATTTCTTAATATTCAAAGAAAAATAAAAAATTTTATCGGAAAAATCTGAAACTTCAAAAACAAGCGAGTTTCAACTTAAAATTTCATGAAAATAACAAAATTTTCAAAAATCTACCCCAATCATCCCTTATCTTTAAACTCTTATATCTCGAGAACTATTGGAGCTTTTTTGATGAAATTTGGTAATATAGGATCAGTAAATATTAAAGTATTTTTTAAAATCACCACTTCCGGTCCATGACCTTGAAATAGTTTTTTTTCCTAATATCATCCCTATTTTTCAAAATTTTTTAATGCAATTTAAAATGTATACTTTTATCAATGTCTTTAACAATTCTGTAAAGTTTTAAAACTATCCGACGAATAACGCGATTTTTACTGAATTTCTCTAATATCGTTCCTTAATCACATCATAGGCTAAAAATTTCTCAGAAACCACAACCACATAACATGTCGAGTTTGTAACAGCTTTTTGATAAATCCATATTGATAATTATATCGTTCTTTGAACCAGAAATATTTGTCAAACTCTTTGTTGTATCAATGACATAAAAATAGGTCTATTCGCTAAAAATTCTTTTAGGATTGTAATACATTTCCTTATTATTACAGTAAACTTTCTTAAAATCTTGATATCATCTGATACATGATTCTGGAAAAGACCTCCTGAAATGTTTAAATTTTGTAATTCATCTGGATAATAAGAACCGTTCAATTTTTATTCTGATATTTTTTACATTCAAACTATCAAACTTTGAAGGGATTTTTTTTCTTGGATTATTCTGTCTATCTGTTTGAAAACCTATAATAACGAACTTGGGATTGAAGATATTTCTATAAATGTTTGTAAATATCGAACGAATAAGTTGTTCCGGAAATACCTTTTTGTTCAATACATTGCCAATCTAGAAAATTAAACATAATGTTTTGACTTTTTGTAATTTCATCAATTAAATCTAATTTTACTCGTGGTTTTATAAATCAATCATTGGAACTCTAATAAAAAAATCTGTAACTGTTATTTTTTTCCATCAACAGGCATAACATTTCCAGTTGCAGTCTTCAGAATCGCATCATCGTCTTCTGCTCTTATAAAACTTAGATAAAATCCTCCTTTATAGATCGGAATAGTAACATTTTCAAAAAAAATCCTAATCCAAAATGAGATAAATTTCCAGCTGCTTCAAAAACACCAAATTTAAAATCTGATTCAAAGCCATTAGAAGTTTGAGAAATAACATCACTTTTTGAATACGAAATAGTTCCTTTAATAGTGCTTAATTGACCACAGTTTTCGACTTCTTCTATCAATTTATTGTGTTTTCTTACTTCAATCTTAGAAAATAAAAACGGTTATAAAATTATCGATTAATCTAACATTATCAGTTCCAAGATATGCTTGACCATCTTGTTTTGTTAAAGTTCCAGAAATATAAAACTGGAAGTTAGACGAGCAAAAGTTATCTCCAAAATCAATATTAAACTCAGTTCTTTTATTCGGTTCATTCAAATGTTGTTTACTAATTGGATAGAAATTTTTAAACTCCGCCCTTTCAATATCACTAGCATACTTTCTGTAGTCCACCATTTAATAAAGAGAAAAATTTAGAAATTTTAAACATCATGTATAAGAAAGATATCTTTTTTTCATCGATCTAATGTACGTTTTTATAAGAAAAGATATAAATTTTAGTAAAATAATTATAAAAGATTAGAGTCATTTTTAATGATCTACTTCGTCATATTCAGGATTCTCTTCCTTAAATTTTGCAATTTCGGCCACATATTTCAATAAAATCTGCACAGGATAGTAACCGCTATCTATAATATTATTCCAATCAACTATATCTTTATTTTCATCCAAAAACTTTATACTCAAGTGTTGATAGAGGCAAAGAAACAGACATATGATCTTTTAATTGATAATGTATATTTTCTTGAATGAACTCTGATGATAAAGTTTGATATTTAGCAATGTTATACCAATTCAATTTGTTTACGTATAATCTCATCATATCTTCGGATAATTCATATTTTTGAGAAATATCATCCCAATGTTCTTTTTTCAAATCTCTTTCGTGTTGCATTATAAAAAGATCGAAAGCACTGTAATGTCCCGCCATCTCTATTTATTAAGAAAAAAATTTCAAAATCAAGTTTTTATAAATTGGCTCTTTTTAGCGTTACATTCAGCACATTTTCCAGATATTCTCTTAACTCCGTTAATGTTTGCATAGTATTTTATATCGTTTGTGGCAGTTTTTCTCTTTGCACCTCACACAGTATATGAAGCGCCATTTACAAAAGAAAAATTTAAATTGAATCATCGTAACCACCTACTCCATTAAATCTGTTGTCGATGTTTTCAAAAGTTTTATCGACATCTTCTTTAAATTTATTAAAGTTTTCTTCTAGTTTATTTACTTTATCGAGATATAAAGAGTATCGATCATCTATACTTTTAAGTAATTCATTATTATGTGTTACTTTCTCATTGAAACGTGTACCAAAATCTTCAAAAAAGTTTACTTTCTCATTAAAACTTGTATCAAAATTTTCCAGAATTTTTTGTAACTGCTACACTAATTATTTCATTAACAGTATTTTTATATATATCAAAAGTTTTCTTCTAGTTTATTTACTTTATCAAGTAATTCACCAACATCGTCTACTGATCTTCTATTTCTGGCTTCTAACTTGTCATAGACTTCTGTTGTAAAATCTTTAACATGCTGTTTATGATTCTCGTAATTTTGTTTTAGTTCATTAAAACATTTTAATAGGATCTTCTAATTGAATCATTACAACAACATCAAATGGATTAATTCCTTTACTAACACTGCTAATTCTTTTTCCTTTAAAATCTAAGGCATTTTTAACATTCGGATCATGTAAATCAACAATATCGATGTTTTCTGATAATTTTAGAGGTTTTAAAATTTGTTCTTTAACAACAACATCATGTTTGTCAATACCAGGTCGAACACCGACAATTCTTTTCTTATTAGCCAAACTAACATAATTCTTTTCAACTTTGATCGCTTCAGTAATTTCATCAGCTTTTTCGATGTGAGACATTAAATTGGTAAATATTTTTTCTGCACCATCTTCAAATTCTTTTTTCAATGTTTTTATTTTATCAGCAACTTCACTTGAACTCATGAAATTTGCAAGTTTGTTATCATATTCTGCTTTAAAATCTTCAATCTCGACAGCAAACATATCTAAATCTGGAAGGTTTTGTAATAAACTTTCTAATTTGTTATCAAACTCATTCCTCAAACTATCAAAATTCAAACTATTATCTTCATTTTGAATACCTTTCGATTTGTGTTCCAAACACGTCAAAAATATTTCGTGAATCCATATTTATTAAGCAATAATTTGTTGACAACTTCTTTAAAATCTTTACCTTCAGCCAGTTCATTCAAAACAAAAACACATAAATGACCACAAATTGGGGGATCTTTATAGTCTTGAATCTGAGAATCATTGTAGTAGACGCTTGATTTTTTCAAATATTTAATCAATTCTATAGGTGGTTTGTCCTCAATTCTTCCATACGAATCAAAATAACATGTATTCTTATCATTTTTATAATAACAAACCCAATGCGTTCCACTTCCCATAATCGAGTCTAAATTCACAATTCCACATTCAAATTTCTTAACTTTTTCAGGTAATGTATCTCTCATGAAGATTCCTCTAAAATGTTTAATGTTTTTGCAGATTCCTTCCAATTCTCCGAATGTTAAAGGTTCAAATTTTTTTTCCGATGTTTGATTTCACGTAATTCAAAGTTTTTTCATCTAATCCAGATCCTGTAACATCTTCCAACTCTTTATCTAACCAATTTAAAATGTTTCGAACAATAGGAATCACATCTTTTTTAACGATTGGAGCAGCTTTACGAACATAAGGAACAACATTTTTAACAACTGGAATATTTTCTCCAAAATCTAATAAATCTTTCAAAAGTCCACCATTTTTGAGTTCTTTCAACTGATTATAAGAAAATTCTATTCTGGTTCCTTTATTGTTTTTCTTATGTTTTTCGAGTTTATTGTATTGTCTATTTGTTAAAAATATCTTATCTTCGCCATTTTTTAGTTGATCTATTTTAAATTGAATACTAACGGGTATTTTTTTCTTAAAAGCGGATTTTATTTTTTCTTTCTGATTTTTGCTGAAATTTACATTCACCTCCATTTATATAGTTAAAATTTCAAGTTCTCTTCGATTCCCATTCCTAGTTTTTCTCTTCAAAAACATTGCTCCAGCTGTTGGAAGTGCAACAAATCTTTCACCTAATCCAGCATCTTTTGATAAAAATCTATCCATTGCCTTATCTTGCAAAACTTTATCTGCTATATGTCTGGAATTTGTGTCTCTATGTTTTGCATAAAAAATATCGTGTTCCATAGCAGCTTGATCTAATTTATTTATACCAGGATCTCCTCTTTTTAGTCTTTTTTCGAGTTTTGTGCCAGGCCCCAGATACTGATAAGTTGGTACGTGTAATTCAAAAGGTAAATTGTTGATAAAATCATTCAAAAGTCCACTACCCTCAATCATAGATGAACTTATTGCCGGCAAAACTCGTTTTAAATATTTAATTCCATCAGGTTTTTCAATCATTTCATCAAGTTTGTTCGAAATAAAATCTTTAATCGCTTTCTTTTCGTTCAAAAAATTGTTGTTTCCAGCCTTTTCTTGAGCATAAATATAATTAATAATTCCATCGAGTTTTGTCAAATCGTCGATATATCTGTACTCAATCTTATTATCATTGTATTTTCTTACACCTGATCCTTCGATTCGTTTTTTCCCAAAATTGGTTTAATTAATTTAATATATTTTTTACCTTTACTTGACTTAGGCTTCTTAGTAGATGGATCATTATTTTTGTAAATTGAGTCAGATTCCCATAAAATTTCTGTATACTTTTTCAAATCTTCTTCAGAATATAAATTATCTTTTGGAGCGTCATAGTATGTTTAATAATCTCCATAAACCTTGAGTTCCTTCATATGTTTTTTCATTAATAATGATATCATTATGTTCAAAATTCACGGGCAAATTTCCAATCATAAAACTTTTCTTTTTTTTTATCCCAATACAAACCAAATTTATCATCTTTTACTCTAGGAAGAAATTTTTTTACCAATTTCACCAATTATTATATCCGTTGTTCCAGGACTTATTGGTTCAACTATGGTAGAGTCTTCAATGATTCGAGGTCTAAATGGTGTTGAAGATGGTAATTTTGGCAATTCAAACTCAGATTCTGGTATCGAAATATCGGCAAATTGTCGTACAACTGGAACCAAATTCATCAAATTTTGATTATCACTTAAAACATTTTCAATTTTGCCCTCAACGTTTTTTATTGCAGAAGTTACAGGTTGATTGATTTTTTGAATAAGTTCTTGTTCTTTTTCATCAATTCGAATCTGTTCTTTAAAATTCTTTGATTAATTTCTTTTCGATTTGATCAAGTTTTTTCGCTTCTTCAGAAGTTACGTTCACCATTTAATTAGAAAAATTTTTGAAACGTGAACGTGGAACGTGGAAACGTGAACACGAAACGTGAACACGGAACGTAAAACGTGAACGTGGAACGTGAAACACGAACGTGAAACACGAACGTGAAACGTAAACACGAACGTAAAACATGAACGTGAAACGTAAACACGAACGTGAAACATGAACGTGAAACATGAACGTGAAACATGAACGTGAACGTGGAACGTGAAACGTGGAACGTGAACAGATTTACCGTTTTTCCTGTTATTTTCATAATGTAAATAAAAATTAAAGATAATATAAAAATAATTGTAACAAATATTTTATCAAGTAGATTTGTCAGACCACTGAGCAGCATTTATATTAGAAAATTTATTCAGATATTTACCATTTTTAGGCTTCAAAGTTAGATTAATAGTTAAAAATCCGTAGTCTTCCTTCCAAATTTTTTATCACATAACTCAATAAAGTGGTTAAAACTCATATCAGATCCCACATAATTGTTTATAAATCTTTCTCGAATAGTGATCATCTTGCTTAAAAATACACAACATATTCAGGTTTATTTCTTATAACTTGTTTATCAACCTTTGAAAAGCATTGGAAAGATAGATACAAGATATGTTTTTGTGACGGGACATTACGAAATATTCCTTAATAACGTCTTGATTTTTCTAAAATACAATCATCAAAAACGATTAACGAATTGGGTTTACATTCGCTTAACGGAACTATGTCCTCAGAAAGCATTATAAAAATGTGATATTTTTTTGTTTAAGTTTTTCTCAATATTTTCAAATCTTTCTTGTAATTTTTTATAGGCGTCTTGTTCTAAAGATTTACTAAAAACATACAAATTGGAATAAGGAATCAACCTATTGTAGATAAAATTCAATAATAAAGTTGTTTTTTCCACATCCACTTGAACCAACAATTAACAATCTGATTGGTTGATCTTTCTTATTTTCTTCAAACGTTTGAAGTTTTATCTGATCTTTTTGCTTTAAAAATTTCTCCATTTAAATAGAAGATTTTCATCTTGAAGCAACGCTTGCGAAAATGAAGCTGTTCAAGTTGACTTCAGAAAGCTCTAAATTAGTTTTAAACTTGGAACATCCTATACACTTAGAGGAAGAATCAAATTATTTTATCGGTTTAAGCGGTTTTTATTCTGACAATTTTTGTAATAAATATTAGTGAAAGTTCTCCTTATTGCATAGGATTTAGTGAGAAGAACATAACAAAATACTATGGTTTAAACAAAGGATATTATACTTTCGATCAAATTAAAAATTCCCTTAAAAATTATCTGAAAACATTCAAACAATCAGATAAATCTTTAAACTTTGACGAAAACAAGTTTGAAATGCAAAAAAATTATCTCTCTAATAAAATTCAAATAAAATCACCAGTAAGAATAATGTTTTTCAGCAATTATTGTAGATTTGTTAGGGTTTGTTCAAGAAACTATTGAGCCAAATCAGGTATATTTAGGAAATAAAACGCCAAAATTTAGACCGTTCGATGTAATTGAAGTACATTGTAATCTCGTTGAACCTAGTTTTGAAAATCATACCGAACATCTTCACAAAGAATCTGAAATTTTTGTACACTTTTTTTCCAAATGTTGCTTATGGATCAAAAATTAGTGAAAAACCAAATGAAATCGATTATATTCCAATTAGAAAAAATATTAAAAGAATTCAAAAAATCGTTCTGACTATACAAGACTCTGAGGAAAATTTATTAAATAATGAGAGTAAAAACAACAATATATTTAAGATTGAAAAAGGAATAAAAATGAGTTGATGAATGACAAAATTCAATATTTTTTTTACTTAAAAAACAAGGGGCTATTCGAATGGCCCCTTAACAATCTTCATCCTGACACTGTTTTTATCAATGAATCTGGCCTTCATTCTCAAAAATAAAAATTACTAGTTAAATTTATTTTCTATCTAAATGGAGTCAGTTTGTAGACCTACTCAACAATCAACTTACATTTCAATAATAAAGACATTTGCACGATTGTTGACGAAAATAATGAAATTTGGTTTAAGGCTAAAGATGTTGCAGAAATTTTACAATATGAAAATACTAGACAAGCTATCATAAATAATATTGATAATGACGAGAAAATAGCCTTTAAAATATATAAATTACAAGAGTCTATGCCATAGACCCTTTCAAAATCTTCATCCTGACACTATTTTCATTAATGAATCTGGATTTTATTCTTTAATACTAAGATCTAATAAATTAGAAGCAAAAACCTTTCAAAAGTGGGTTTACAAAAGAAGTTTTGCCAAGTATTCGTAAATTTGGTGAGTACAAACTTGAAAACAAGATTAAATATTTAGAGGACGAAGTTAAAACACTTGCAAATTAAAGATGAAATGAAATCATTGAAAATAGAGAATCAAGAATTGCGAATGGAATTAATGAAGAGAGATATGGTATGTAAAGATTTTGATAAGAAAAAACACCATGTTTTTGTGTTTAATTAAGAAGAATCACATGTGGGAATATCCTTATTACGTTATCAGAGCTCAAAAAGAGAAATACCGAAAAGATTAAAACATCTAAAAATAAATTATCCTGAATTAGAGATTTTTGTTCATTGATGACGAACCAAATTCTATCAATCTGTATAACCAAATGAAAGAATCTTTGAATATTTTATACAACGGAAATCATTTTACTACAAATATGGCAGAATCTCGACTGATTTATAGAATATCTAAATTACACGATGAAAATGTTTCTAAATTTTACTAAAAACCTCTCGATTTATTATATTTTGTTTGTAAATGTTTAGCATAACTAGGTAACCATTGTAAAATCTTTTTTTCATATTCACAAGGCATTTCGTTTTTATAACTTTCGCTGAAAATTTTTTTAAGCACAATCTTTGCAAAAAAGCATCTTTTCTATCTTTACTATACTGCCAGTTATTAAATTCAGAAATATTTTTAATTTCTTTACAAAAGTAACACTTTTTCTCTTCTAAAGTTAATTTTGTTCATTTTAACGTATAATTCCTTACAATAACAGTCTTTTCTATTCTCTTCTTGACACTTTGTACATTTCTTTTGAGACTCCATTTATATAGAAAAAATTTATTACACGATGAAAATGTTACTCAAATTTTATTAAAAACTCTTAACTTATGATATTTGGTTTTGTAAATGTTTTTCATAGTATATTTAACCATTTTATAATTCTTCCACATTCACAATGAGTATCTTCATAATATAATCTATGAAGATTCCTTCTTTACAACAATCTTTACAATATGAGTCTTTCTTATCTCTACTATAGTGATCACTATTAAACTCTGAAATTTTTTTAGTTTCTTTACATTTAAGACATTCTTTATCTTCCAAAGTTAATTTTTCTATTTTATCATATAATTCTTTATGATATTCCCTTTCACAATCTTTGCAATTATAATGCATTCCATCTTTCCTATTTTTATCTTTATAAAATTCATTTAAATCTTTAAATTCTTTGCACTTTGTACATTTCTTTTGATGCGCCATTTATATATAGAAAATTTATATTACAGTTTTGACTTCTTCAATTCATATTCATAAAACTTTCCGGTTATTTCTTCATTATTTAAATCTTTTATACTATAAGTTACAGGATCTGTGTTATTAATTTGATAAATCACAAAGATTTCTCTTGACCAATTGTTCTTATATTTTGTTCGAAAATGTTTGTTTTTTACTAACAATTCTTACATGATCATTGACTTTAAATTTAGTTTTCGTGTGAATTTCTGGTGGAACATACTTGAAAACGGTCTCTAATAACTCCTTTTCTGCATCTTTATCTACGTCTTTCGGTTTCATTTTGATTGTGCTGTGAACTGTATCGTTATAATTGTTTACGATTTTTTGAAGAATAATCGATCCATTTAAAGTTTTTATTAATCTCAAAAATTACTTTCATTCTCTCATTTTGAGTTCTGTTATATCTCTCTACAATACTTGATTTCTCTTCGTTTTCAGTATGATAAATCTTAATGTTGTATTTCCTCAAAACATCGTTAAATTCTTTATTTTTAAACTCTAAACCCTTATCTGTATGAAGTAGGTTAGGAGGTTTGTGATTGATCCTTATGGCATCTTTTACTATATCTTCGAAAGCTTTTGAAATATCCTTGCCGTTTTTTTCTTTTGATAGCTCTTGACCAAGCATATTTTGAGAAAGTATCAATAACATTTAACATATACTTAAATCCATCATTTTTGATCTGAATAGTTAGACATTATAACTAAATCTGCTGCCCATAAATCGTCAATTCCTAATGTTATAATTTTTCTCTTTTTAAACTTTTTTCGTACTGGTGCATGAATTTCTCGAGCTTCAATCTCTATCTCATCTTTAGTCTTCAATTCTTGCTTAACAGGTTTTGGATTTGGATTCTTTATAAACTTACTCTTGTTTGTCTTACATTTTGAACATTTTGCAGCAATTCTATACAATCCATTTTGAGTTTGAACGATTTTTGAATCTATATTTTTCGTTTTCTTTTTACACTTGTGACAGTGAATTAAATCATCTTCCATTTACATATCAAAGTTTCCAAGTTTATTTAATTCGTCTAATATATCAGATTTTGCTTCATTTTTATAGCCATAACGGTACTGTATCGATCTTATTTTCTAGGACAATTCTCTTATCATCTTTAGCGTTCAGTGCCAGCTTGTTTATGGTAACAGTGTACAACTCATGTTTATAACTTTTGATGACTGTCATCTCCCTAAATTCTTTCTTTATCTTCGAACAAACATCTCTTCAAGTTTTCGATATTTATTGTTTTATTTACAACGCTTCTCTTAATTCCTTTACACCTAACTGGGTTTTTTATCTAGATATTTGTACGAGTACATCTTAGACCTTAAACCACAAAATTCTTTCTAAAACTTCGCTATTTAACTCATCTTTGAATTTCCCTATTACCTTCTTATTTTTAGTAGTGAAACATTCATGATCTTTTGGATAATCACTTGTATCAAAGTCATCTATATTTTCTTTAATAATTTTAAAAGGATCTCGTTTCAATTCTATAAAATAACTGGTCTGTATCCATGTAACACAGATTCAAATCTGGATCAAACTTCTTTAATTTGTTTGTAATAAAACTCGTACATTAGCAATTTTGAGAGGTCGAGAACTGAAAATCCCTATGTAAAATCGGTTTGTTAAATTTTTACCTTTTGTTTGTACATGTGACTCTCGCTATACAGTTGTCGTCAAAGATGTTAAAGCATTTGAAATTTGTTTTCTTAGCTTGTTTCATTGAAAATTCCTTCATTTCCAAGCTTAATATCACATCTGTTTCTCACATTTTTCCATAGATTTTCCAAAAACTGAGTTGTTCATCAGCTTATAAAAGTCCTTTTTCAAAGTCGCTTGTAGCTTTGGTTCTCATGTTTGTGTTAAAATCAATGTATTCTTTCATAAAAGGCTTCTGATCGAATGCAATAACTCTATTCACATGTTTCAAAATCATACCTTGTTCCAAATAGAAACTTCAAATTTCTCGAATGAACAACGTATTCAGTTTTATCCAGTAGAGTTGTGCAAAGTTTGTTTTTAAAATGTTCTGGAGCAAGAGGTAAATCCTTGTGATGTTCGTGTAAATTTGTTGGATATCCAAGATCGACTTCGAGAATATAGCCATAATCTTCGTCGCCAGTGAGTTCTAAAATTGTTTTCTTGCCACTCTTCTTTTGTATACGTTTTAGGATCCATCCACTTGATATCACTAAACGGCAGTTTTTTGCATAAGACCATACCCATAAAGGTTGTTTGCATCGAGATAGAGTAAATAGTTTTCGGGCTTTGTCTTATCAAAATCTTTTAAATATTTGTTATTTGCTTTCACATATCGTTTAATACACTGAGAAATGCCTCCGCGAATACCTTTTTTCGATCATCAAATACATATTATAATCACTAATTAATTGTAATTCTATCTTCGTTAATTTTAACATAGCATCCCATGCAAGACTGGGAGCTGTTAGATAGTGTGCTGGATCAAGCTTATAGCAATTCAAACAAATATTCCTAAAATTTTCAAAGATATCAGCGAGCAATAGAACATCTTGAATGTTTATAGAGATCAGAGTAATTTCCTAGATTTTTCTCTTTTAATTTGTTCCAAACATTTAAGTAGTGTTGAAAATCTTTCTCAGATATGCTCTCATCTGTCAAAAGTGAATAGAAATCTTGAATTCTCAATTCTTCTGTGTAATCAAGTTTTTCAATACTGTCGATAAATTCATAGGGAAATATTCCTTTTCCAGATAGAATTTTAAAAATCTCGTCGTCGTCATTTGGCTGTCTTTCTATTATCTCATTCAATATTTTTCCATCTTGTATAAAATGATTTTGTATGTTTGAAGTCTTCTCTCTTTAGATTTTTAGCTAACTTTTCTATAGACGAGGCCATGAATCTGAACGTGTCTACAAACCGAAAACTTGATGAATTTTCTTGGCTTATCACCTTCGAATTCATAGCCATATCCAGAATTTACAGAATAATTTATATATTTTTCATCGGTGTTTGCAATCAAAATCAACATTTCCATATTGTTTAGCCAATTCTTTTATGTACAAATGAGTATCGTAATTTGACATATTGTGGCAGAAAACGGGAATATTCTGAGGAAATTTCAAATTTAGATTGCAACATGCATGAGCTGCGCCTCGAAACTTGCCGGTTAAATGACAATGATCTCTCACTTTATTATAACTCTTATCTATTCCAACTATCAGGAGTAAAACCATACTGAATTGACCCAACATCATAAGCAGACCATTCACAGATATGACAAACGTTTGAATTTTGATATGAAATTTCTTCTTCTTCAGTTAATTTCATAGGTTTTTTGTTCTTAGAATTATATTTTGTAGCTATGTATTTCGATAATTTATTGAGTTCTTCAAAACAATTTTGCAGGAACATTTGGCAAATCTTCTTACATTTTTTTGCTCGATAACATATCGGCTTGTACATACGATTGGTCACATTTGACACTAAATATAGAGTAAAACCATAAGGAATGTGCTTCTGAATCTTGGTTGTAGTCGATCTTTGTGGATTGTTCTTGCATGTCGGAATTTTTTCTAATAATGCTCTCAAAATCCATATAAATAACGTACGGATGGCTAAACTTCTTTTGATAATTAGTAAATTTAGTTGTTTGACCTGGAAATGGCATAATAGGTTTGCATACTTCATGTTGCTTGCAAATTTCTAAATGATCTGCTAAATCTCCAGATTTGTAGAAATGGCTTAAACATCTTCTACATAGCAATTTTTTATGTTCGTGTTTAGATAACTGAGAACTCACTAATCTATTTAAATCTGTTATCAACACATAATGAGATTGTCTTCTTGTTTAACATACAATAAATCGATTTCTAACTCGGCATTATAAACTTCGGAAATTTGTAATGGAACAATGTTGAGTTTTTCGTCATAAGTATAGATATTTATAGACATTTTTGGATATTTGTACTTGGAATTGGAGCTGCGTTTCTCAAATAATTGTATATCTTTTAAAGACATTGGATACTCAAAGCCCAAAAATATCTCGTCATTTACAAATTTCTCGTATTGCTTTGCTCTGTCAGCATTCTTTTCGGGTTTTCCCATAGCACATCGGATAGAATAAACCAAATAAAACAGAAATCATCTTTATTTTTGGAATTATTTAACACAAGCTTTCTTTACTTTGATCTCTTGTGGTAAATCTGATTATATGATCCTGCGTTTCATAAATTCGTGGTTTATTAAGGCTCAAAAACTAGTTGGTTTGCAGCGTTTTTAAATGTCCATGGCCAGAACCTCTTTTGATTTGGATGATTCGTTTGTTTCTCGATGTGTTAATTTAAATTAAATTGCTTAGTAATAAAAGGTCGTTTTTCAACATCGAAGATTTCAATCCGCTTTTTATAGTAAAATACATCAGGACAATGATTTGTGGTTCATACCGTTTCAAACTAAAGTTC